>NC_091979.1:133631991-133932225 GCF_044704955.1 Pristiophorus japonicus | reverse complement strand
TAAAAACGGCTTCCCTTTGTCTCTGATTGGTCCCCTTGGAGGTTAAGCCACACCCTGAAGTTTCTCTGGAATGTGTAACTGGAACCGCCCATCCCAAGTTCACAGTGACTTTGCAAATTGTAACTTGATTCACTTTGACTTCCAGAAGCCACAGAGGATAGATCTCCCCAGAAGCCACCAAGTGCCAGCCGAAGTCCCATACCCCAGCGCAAGTGCATCCCTCCCCCAACCGAAGTCCTGTACTCCAGCGCAAGTGCTGCCTCCCCCAGCCGAAGTCCCTCCTTACACCAGCGCAAGTGCATGACCTTACCCACCCACCCCTCCCCCCGCCTCACCATAAATGGAGCATTGTGTACAGATTGTTAACAGGTTTATTGGGTATAAAGTGAATAGTGACAGTGTAGTGACTTCTGGATTTAATTCATTCCAACAATGTACTTTTTAGGGGGTTGTAAGAACTTGATCTGTCTTCCCCGCGTTCCCTCTCTCCCTGCCAATCCCCCTCACCAGTGTCTCTCTCCCTCCCTCCTGCCCCAGGCTTCCTCTCCCACCCCCCCAAGCTCTCTCTCTCCCCGCCCCCCCCAGGCTCTCTCTCTCTCCGTCCCGATCCCCTCCCCCAGTCTCTCTCCCCCCCCCTCCCACCCCTCTCGGCCGCCCGCCGGGTCAGGGCGGCTCAGCGCTCGGATCGGGGGTTCAGCGGGCAACGTGGTCGGAATGATTCAGGTTCAGGGCCGCACGTCCGGTCCGGGCGGGCGCCATCGGGGGTGGAGTCTCGACAGATGCACACGCAGAAGGACAGGAAAAACACAGTACAAATAGTCAGTCCCTTCTTTCCTCCCCTTCCCCTGCCTCTGCACTTGCTTAAAATATGTTAAATACCTAGCTTTTTCCAGTTCTGACGGAATGTCCTCGGCCTGAAACTAACTGTCTCTCCACAGATGCTGCCTGACCTGCTGAGTATTTCCAGCATTTTCTGTTTTTATTTTATTGTGATAGTTCAGGTAAAAAAAATGCTGATATTAGTATGGAAATGCAGATTTTAACAAGGTCATTTTCAGTTTAAAAAAAACTCCCTCCCCACATCTCAGTACCAAAACCATCTGTCCTGTATGATATAATCACCATTTTCTGTGTTTAATGCCCCTGTGGATACTCATGGCGCAGCGCTGTTCCCAGCCTAGGAAGACTTTTCTTGGCTTTAGCACACAAGAGATTGCTATCCAAATCCCAATTTCCAGGTTTCCCTGTGGAGCTTCTGCCCGGCACATCTGTAACAGATGCCACTTGAATCAGGCCCTGTTGCAACGATGCTTGTTGTTTCAGGATTTCAGATAATGCTGACACTGGGAGACTTTGGTGTACTGTAAGTTATCTACCACTATACAACGCCACTGTTGTTAAGCTTAGCTCTCAAGGGGTTCATTTAACAGAACTGCTGGCCAGAATGGGCATCTGAACCAGAGACAATGAAAGATATCCCAGCGACTACTCACACTCATCGCTGCAGCGAGAATTCTCAGTGGTCATTGCCAAGTTCGGCTGATGGATTCCACTCTTGGAGAGGGAGGCCGTCACGCAGCAAAGAACTGAAAGTAGGTTTAATAAATAGGGAGAAGATATTTTGCCCTGGGCTATAAACAGAATGCAGAGGAGTTATTCCATTTCAGTTTTTTTTTTAATTCTTTCATGGGATGTGGGCATTGCTGATAAGGCCAGCATTTATTGGCCATCGTTAAATGCCCCAGAGAAGGTGGTGGTGAGCCGCCTTATTGAACCGCTGCAGTCCATGTGGTGAAGGTACTCCCACAGTGTTGTTAGCGAGGGAGTTCCTGGATTTTGACCCATCAACGATGAAGGAACGGTAATATACTTCCCAGTCAGGATGGTGTGTGACTTGGAGGGGAACTTGGAAGTGATGGTGTTCCCATGCGCCTACTGCCTTTCTCCTTCTAGGTGGAAGAAGTCATGGGTTTGGGAGTTGCTGCCGAAGAAACCTTGGTGAGTTGCTGCATCTTGTACATGGTACACACTGCAGCTACGGTACGCTGATGGTGGAGGGAGTGAATGTTTATGGTGGTGGATGGGGTGCCAATCAAGCGGGCTGCTTTGTCCTGGATGGTGTCGAGCTTCTTGAGTGTTGAAGCTGCACTCATCCAGGCAAGTGGAGCGTATTCCATCACACTCCTGACTTGTGTCTTGTAGATGGTGGAAAGGCTTTGGGGAGTCAGGAGGTGAGACACTCGCTGCAGAATACCCAGCCTTTGATCTGCTCTTGTTGCCATGGTATTTATATGGATGCAGTTAAGTTTCTGGTCAATGGTGACCCCCCCCTCCCCAGAATGTTGATGGTGGGGTATTTGTCGATAGTAATGTGATTGAATGTCACGGCGTGGTGGTTAGACTCTTGTTTGTTGGAGATAGTCATTGCCTGGCACTTGTGTAGTGCGAATTTTACTTGCCACTTATCAGCCCAAGCCTGAATGTCAACCAGGTCATACCACATGTGGGCATGGACTGCTTCATTATCTGAAGAGTTGCAAATGGCACTGAAAACTGTACAATCATCAGTGAACATCCTCACTCTGACCTTAGGTACATGATCCACTGACGTGGGATAGTGTAACATTTCCATTATTTTTGTTTAATTATGTGAGAATAAGATTTACTGATTTAAACAAAGTGAATCTGATCAGAACCATTGCTCTGGGTGTTTACTGTTTAATAGCACTCCCCCAAACATTTTCCATCTTTATAAATTTGTTAACAGCAGTAAAAGGTTATAAAATAAACAATGAGAAAAAAACAACAAAAGCAATTTCTTACTCTACCTACCAATTTTTCCTCCTGTAATTAAAATAGTGTCTTCAAATAGCCAGAGATTTGCTCGGCTTTGTGGAAGCATTGAAAGAGTTACAGCCGCAAACACTGAAAAATAGAAATAAATAGATGAAATTTGATAGCAAGAATCTAGTAGTACAACACCTGATATAAACAATACTTAAGCTAAGTCCAAAATCTTGATGCTGCTTTCTAGAATCTTTAACCAAGTCGTCGATTAAACATGATCTGATTGAAGACCCTTTACAGAACCTCTCTTCACTGCCTCAATGTGGAAACAGCCAAGCAAAACATGGAACTGATGTTCTCAAGCCAAAATCCAAGCTCTAAACAATTTGTATGGATTCCAGGAACAGGTTGCAACAACCCAGATTAAAAGCATAAAAGTAAGTATTGCCAGGTCATTTCACTGAGCAATCTGATGCACAGTTGGGATCTCACAACTGCCAGGGTATAAAACAATGCACATCAGAATTTCAACTGGGGTGAAACTTCCTTGATGGTTCCATCATTAGTAATACCGAAATACATTTTCTTTCCCAGCATGCAAATTTACATAGATTAATATCTTAAAACACAAGTTAATTTCTAACACAATTACCGTATGAACTTAGGACGCTGCGTCACTGCTACAACTACTAAAGCCAAATGGAGCCCTGGAAACGTGGATATACTCGACAGTTTGGTATATTGTTTTTCTTCTCCTACACCAAGATAAAAGAACTCCAAGTCTCAGGCACAGCTAACTGAAGTCAATTTAAAAGTCAGATTATTCTGTCCACCTAAAATAAGAGAGAAATTTTCCTCTCGAGGAATGATGCAGTTACACCAATTACCCGATCGCAGGCCCAACCTGGGAATGTCTTGGAGTACAGCCTGCCACAGAGAGGGATTAGAATGAAAAGTCATACACTGTTGGCAGCCAATATAGAACACCTCATCATAGGCAGTCCCTCGGAATCGAGGAAGACTTGCTTCCACTCTTAGCATGGGTTCTTAGGTGGCCGTACAGTCTAATACGAGAACCACAGTCTCTGTCACAGGTGGGACAGATAGTTGTTGAGGGAAAGGGTGGGCAGGGAGCCTGGTTTGCCGCACGCTCCTTCCACTGCCTGCGCTTGATTTCTGCATGCTCTTGGCGATGAGACTTGAGGCGCTTAGTGCCCTCCCAAATGCACTTCCTCCACTTAGGGCGGTATGTGGCCAGGGACTCCCAAGTGTCAGTGGGGATGTCGCACTTTATCAGGGAGGCTTTGAGGGTGTCCTTATAACGTTTCCTCTGCCTGCCTTTGGCTCGTTTGCCGTGGACGAGTTCCGAGTAGAGCGCTTGCTTTGGGAGTCTCGTGTCTGGCATGCGAACTGCGTAGCCTGCCCAACGGAGCTGATCAAGTGTGGTCAGTGCTTCAATGCTGGGGATGTGGCCTATTGAGGCCTGGGATGCAGTTGCTTGCCCACCCGCTCAGTGTGGGAAGTGTTTGAATAGAGTAGAACCTAGGAAGAGGGGAGAATAATTCAAATTGGAGATAGAATCATAAACCAACCATTTACCTGGCACTCTGCGGGTTTTCCAAGGCAAGGATGCTAGCAGGTAGCCTCCTTTACGCGCTGTGACGGTTAGCGTAAGGCCCAGCTTGTAAGGTACTTTGAAAACAACTCCTCCACTATCCTCAGTAAGCGCCGAGTTAGTCTTTGTGTAGTTAACAAAGACATCAACGATGGCCTGATTCAGATAATGACGAGTGACCACATCATTTATCTGCACCTTCAAAGTAAATAACGACCCTGAAACAATAGAAGATTAATGCTCAACAGTGTTGTTAAAAATAGATCACATTTCATATTTCCTTTTGAAGAAGTGGTTGATCTGTACTCCACTTTCCAGCATGTAGACCAGTATTATTTTTTATAGATGTTGGGTGTCTTCTGTTTCTGTGTAAATAAATGCAACAATTTACCCTGAAAACTATAGATGCGGGGGACCAGAAAAACTCCTTAAAAGTGCAGCTTTTAAATTTGATTATGGCACATGTTGGTATAAAATACCAATCAAAATGCTTAATTAGTCAGATTTTCCACTATTTTTTAATAGTCCTTTTGGAGAAGGGGAGGGAGAGCTACTAGTTCACAAGCTGGGGCAACAATGGAAATTCTATTAGATAAACTCAAATACCTAATGGGACTGAACAGCTATTTCAGAAGAAGACTACTTATACAGGTAGTACCTCACTGAGAACCAAGTGTCCAGTGGTACTTCACCAGGTAGAAGCAAAATAAAGCATTCATTTATTGGCAAAATATTTTGCGTATACTTGGTTAATGCTGTGTGATACACCAAGGTGCATTCTACCAAGTGACACAGAGAGGGATATTCTGGATTTAATGTGGACTTCTGACATGTTTCAAAGATGAAAACCAGGCAACATTTTCCACCATTTTATCTGCTATTACAAGACAATAAACCCTTACACCACAGGAGTTAAGAATCAGCAGCAATTTCTACCTACTCTATTCCAATTCACTGCTTTAAGTATCAGATACTATACAAGATAACTGATCGACAGAAACAATTTTTATCACCCACTGGACAAAGGCAGTAAAAAAGGGAAATAGATTGAAACACATAGCTAAGAGCTCTTGTCAAACAATTTACAACATCTATTTCTACATATGGAGAGAAATTTCTAACATATGGCACTGTTCAGATGATAGCAAATAATTGCTAATAAAGTGAAAAAAGTTTCAAAAGTCTCACGTAAACCTGAGGACTGGACAAACACAACTAAACGTACATAAATGGTCAGCAATACATAGCTAGGAAAAATAAACTGTTTAAAGGAAAGAAGAGAACAATGTCAGACATAGATTTACCAAAGCAAAAAATATTAATGTTGGCAGAAGAAAGGGAAGCACAAATATTGCAGCTTTGCAATTATATCTGGCAGTTCACACATTAGTGATCATGCTAAAATGGTGCATTATTTTATCAAGTCATATCAACTCACTTCATAAATACCAGTCTTGGATATTATCAAGAGACATTATGAGGTAAACTTTACACGTTAGTGTTCCTGGCTCAGAGTCTCGCTGGTTATTAATTTTAATGACCAGAAAATAAATTGGGCGCACTGACTCCATGACCAAATTTGCATTCTGCCCTTCCGTTGAGCAAGGCTGGGACCAGTAACTTGTAAAATGTGCCCCTATGCAACATAAACTTCAATAAAGTTGATGTAATAATGAATATGCAAGCCCTTCGAATCATAGAAACATAGAAAATAGGAGCAGTAGTAAGCCATTTGGCCCTTCCGAGTCTGCACCGCCATTCAATATGATCATGGCTGATCCTTTATCTCAACATCAAATTCCTGCTTTTTCCCTATACCCCTTGATGTCTTTTGTGTCTAGATATCTATATATCTCCCTCTTAAATATATTCAGTGACTTGGCCTCCACAGCCTTCTGTGGTAGAGAATTCCACAGGTTCACCACCCTCTGACTGAAAATATTTCTCCTCATCTCGGTCCTAAATTTCCTACCCCATATCCTGAGACTGTGACCCCTTGTTCTAGACTTCCCAGCCAGGGGAAACATCCTCCCCGCATCCAGTCTATCCAACCCAGTCAGAATTTTATACGTTTCAATGAGATCCCCTCTTATTCTTCTAAACTCTAGTGAATACAGACCTAGACGACCCAATCTCTCCTCATACGACAGTCTTGCCATCCCAGGAATCAGTCTGTTGAACCTTCGTTGCACTCCCTCTACGGCAAGTATATCCTTTCTTAGTTAAGGAGACCAAAACTGCATACAATACTCCAGTGCGGTCTCACCAAGACCCTGTATAACTGCAGTAAGACATCCTTGCTCCTGTACTCAAATCCTCTTGCAATGAAGGCCAACATACCATATGCCTTCCTAACTGCTTGCTGCATCTGCATGTTTGCTTTCAATGATTAGTGTATAAGGACACCCAGGTCCCTCTGTACATCGATACTTCTCAAGCCATCACCATTTAAATAATAATTTGTCCTTATGTTTTTCCTACCAAAGTGGATAACTTCACATTTATCCACATTATACGGCATCTGCCATGTGTTTGCCCACTCACTCAACCTATCTAAATCGCTTTGCAGCGTCTTTGCATACTCCTCACAACTCACAATCTCACCGAGTTTTGTGTTGTCAGCAAACTTGGAAATATTACATTTGGTTCCCTCATCCAAATCATTTATACATATTGTGAACAGCTGGGGCCCAAACACTGATCCCTGTGGTACCTCACTAGTCACTGCCGTTTATTCCTACTCTCTGTTTCCTGTCAAGTTAACCAATTTTCAATCCATGCCAGTCATCATCATCATCATAGGTAGTCCCTCGGAATCGAGGAAGACTTGTTTCCACTCTTAACATGAGTTCTTGGGTGGCTGTACAGTCCAATACGAGAACCACAGTCTCTCACAGGTGGGACAGATAGTTGTTGAGGGTAAGGGAGGGTGGGACTGGTTTTCCGCACGCTCTTTCTGCTGCCTGCGCTTGATTTCTGCATGCTCTCGGCGATGAGACTCGAGGTGCTCAGCTCCCTCCCGGATGCGCTTCTTCCACTTAGGGCAGTCTTTGGCCAGGAACTCCCAGGTGTCAGTGGGGATGTTGCACTTTATCAGGGAGGCTTTGAGGGTGTCCTTGTAGCATTTCTGCTGCCAACCTTTGGCTCGTTTGTCATGAAGGAGTTCCGAGTAGAGTGCTTGCTTTGGGAGTCTCGTGTCTGGCATGCGAACTATGTGGCCTGCCCAGCGGAGCTGATCAAGTGTGGTCAGTGCTTTGATGCTGGGGATGTTGGCCTGGTCGAGGACGCTAATGTTGGTTCATATGTCCTCCCAAGGGTTTTGTAGGATCTTGCGGAGACATTGGTGGTGGTATTTCTCCAGCGACTTGAGATGTCAGCTATACATGGTCCATGTCTCTGAGCCATGCCAGTACATTACCCCCAATCCTATGTGCTTTAATTTTGCACACTAACCTCTTATGTGGGACTTTATCAAATGCTTTATCATACATACATTTTCTTAGTCCACAATCATTTGCTTTGACATAAGAATAGCCATGATCTCATTGAACGGCAGAGCAGGCTCGACAGGCAGTATGGCCGACTCCTGCTCCTATTTCTTATGTTCTTATAAATTCAACACTCGTGTTTGATGTTCAAACATATTGCAAGTGTAAGACGTGCAATCAGTGAAAGTCACATACAGTTGCTCAATGCGCTTACAATCCAATGCTGAGAGAAGAAATTGCTGGGTGCCACTTTGAAAAGCTGGGTTTGGGGCCATGACCAGTGAACTGGCTGCAAGTTCTTTAAAACATTTACTGTAATTTTACTAATTTAGTAAGTGCTTTAAAGAACTTAAAACTGGCTCCCGAGTCACACTACGGTACATGTCAATAGGCATATTCTCGGGTGCAGGTCAGCAGTGGGGTATTTGGGGAGGGGGTGGTGGGTAAGAGCAGTGGTTGCTTGGACGGTAAAGGCAACAAGACATATGAACTCAAATGGATATAAGTGGGAGCAGGAGGAAGGGGTGAAGGAGGAAGGAAGCCATTAAGCCTTTGTGCATTACCCCACATAAATGTTACAATTTTACAAAAAGGTTTCCCCAGCTGTAAGCTAGGTAAACCACAGTCATTGAAATGCATGCTGTTGTTACACTGTAATTGTGATAGTTGCCGGGGGACGAAGAATTGGGAAGACCACCTCTAGACTAAAGAAAAGGTGGGAGGAGGGAGCATGAGGCGACGGTTAGAATATTTAACAGGCTCTGTGGTCTATGGGTAGAGCTGCAGAACACCAAAGGGCAAAAAACGTTAGTGGGAGTTGTGTACAGACCTCCAAACAGTAGTAGTGATGTTGGGGAGGGCATCAAACATGAAATTAGGGGTCCGTGCAATAAAGGTGCAGCAGTTATAATGGGTGACTTTAATATGCACATAGATTGGGTTAACCAAACTGGAAGCAATACAGTGGAGGAGGATTTCCTGGAGTGCATAATGGATGGTTTTCTAGACCAATATGTCGAGGAACCAACTAGGGGGGAGGCCATCTTAGACTGGGTGTTGTGTAATGAGAGAGGATTAATTAGAAATCTCGTTGTGCGAGGCCCCTTGGGGAAGAGTGACCATAATATGGTGGAATTCTGCATTAGGATGGAGAATGAAACAGTTAATTCAGAGACCATGGTCCAGAACTTAAAGAAGGGTAACTTTGAAGGTATGAGGCGTGAATTGGCTAGGATAGATTGGCGAATGATACTTAAGGGGTTGACTGTGGATGGGCAATGGCAGACATTTAGAGACCGCATGGAGGAACTACAACAACTGTACATTCCTGTCTGGCATAAAAATAAAAAAGCGAAGGTGGGTCAAGCGTGGCTATCAAGAGAAATCAGGGATAGTATTAAAGCCAAGGAAGTGGCATACAAATTGGGCAGAAATAGCAGCGAACCCGGGGACTGGGAGAAATTTAGAACTCAGCAGAGGAGGACAAAGGGTTTGATTAAGGCAGGGAAAATGGAGTACGAGAAGAAGCTTGCAGGAAACATTAAGACGGATTGCAAAAGTTTCTATAGATATGTAAAGAGAAAAAGGTTAGTAAAGACAAACGTAGGTCCCCTGCAGTCAGAATCAGGGAAAGTCATAACGGGGAACAAAGAAATGGCGGACCAATTGAACAAGTACTTTGGTTCGGTATTCACTAAGGAGGACACAAACAACCTTCCGGATATAAAAGGGGTCTAGTAAGGAGGAGGAACTGAGGGAAATCCTTATTAGTCGGGAAATTGTGTTGGGGAAATTGATGGGATTGAGGCAGATAAATCCCATGGACCTGATGGACTGCATCCCAGAGTACTTAAGGAGGTGGCCTTGGAAATAGCGGATGCATTGGCAGTCATTTTCCAACATTCCATTGACTCTGGATCGGTTCCTATGGAGTGGAGGGTAGCCAATGTAACCCCACTTTTTAAAAAAGGAGGGAGAGAGATAACAGGGAATTATGGACCGGTCAGCCTGACATCGGTAGTGGCTAAAATGATGGAATCAATTATTAAGGATGTCATAGCAGTGCATTTGGAAAGAGGTGACATGATAGGTCCAAGTCAGCATGGATTTGTGAAAGGGAAATCATGCTTGACAAATCTTCTGGAATTTTTTGAGGATGTTTCCAGTAGAGTGGACAAGGGAGAACCAGTTGATGTGGTATATTTGGACTTTCAGAAGGCTTTCGACAAGGTCCCACACAAGAGATTAATGTGCAAAGTTAAAGCACATGGGATTGGGGGTAGTGTGCTGACATGGATTGAGAACTGGTTGTCAGACAGGAAGCAAAGAGTAGGAGTAAATGGGGACTTTTCAGAATGGCAGGCAGTGACTAGTGGGGTACCGCAAGGTTCTGTGCTGGGGCCCCAGCTGTTTACACTGTACATTAATGATTTAGACGAGGGGATTAAATGTAGTATCTCCAAATTTGCGCATGACACTAAGTTGGGTGGCAGTGTGAGCTGCGAGGAGGATGCTATGAGGCTGCAGAGCGACTTGGATAGGTTAAGTGAGTGGGCAAATGCATGGCAGATGAAGTATAATGTGGATAAATGTGAGGTTATCCACTTTGGTGGTAAAAACAGAGAGACAGACTATTATCTGAATGGTGACAGATTAGGAAAAGGGGAGGTGCAAAGAGACCTGGGTGTCATGGTACATCAGTCATTGAAGGTTGGCATGCAGGTACAGCAGGTGGTTAAGAAAGCAAATGGCATGTTGGCCTTCATAGCGAGGGGATTTGAGTACAGGGGCAGGGAGGTGTTGCTACAGTTGTACAGGGCCTTGGTGAGGCCACACCTGGAGTATTGTGTACAGTTTTGGTCGCCTAACCTGAGGAAAGACATTCTTGCTATTGAGGGAGTGCAGCGAAGGTTCACCAGACTGATTCCCGGGATGGCGGGACTGACCTATCAAGAAAGACTGGATCAACTGGGCTTGTATTCACTGGAGTTCAGAAGAATGAGAGGGGACCTCATAGAAACGTTTAAAATTCTGACGGGGTTAGACAGGTTAGATGCAGGAAGAATGTTCCCAATGTTGGGGAAGTCCACAACCAGGGGACACAGTTTAAGGATAAGGGGTAAGCCATTTAGGACCGAGATGAGGAGGAATTTCTTCACCCAGAGAGTGGTGAACCTGTGGAATTCTCTACCACAGAAAGTTGTTGAGGCCAATTCACTAAATATATTCAAAAAGGAGTTAGATGAAGTCCTTACTACTAGGGGGATCAAGGGGTATGGTGAGAAAGCAGGAATGGGGTACTGAAGTTGCATGTTCAGCCATGAACTCATTGAATGGCGGTGCAGGCTAGAAGGGCCGAATGGCCTACTCCTGCACCTATTTTCTATGTTTCTATGTCTATGTTTCTATTGCAACCTACACAGCAGCTATATATCAAACTGGTAGCTGAAATGACAATTTCCAAACTCCAATTCTTCTGCCCAGGAGAGCACACTTCTCCCACAAGTTACATTTTAAACATTTAAACACCATAGGCAGCAGAGTCTGCACTGTCTAGTTAATTGAATGTTTGAAATCTCTCGAACTTCCAAAGAACCTCCGGGCACTTTTTAAGTCAAATTGGATATTGCACTAAAATTACACTCTTTGTGTCGTGAAGCAGCAGCAGTGATAGACTGCCTCCTCTAGGGAGTCTCATCTCTTTTCTCTGGAGTCTGTTCCGGCCCGAACTGCGGATTTACATTGAAATTTTAACACTTCACACCAACACAAAACTTGTCATGTAAATACATTTACAAGCACATTTTATTTGTGATAAAAGCTTTCCAGCTAAGATTTCCTTATTCTATCTATATTTATTTTCATATTCATGACTGTTTTACTTTCACAGAACCGCATTAACTTGAGACAAATGGCTATATGCCTATTGAAGGCTTTCTGGAATCATCTGTCCCATGTGACTCTCATTTATAAGTGAGCCCTACCTCATTTACATATTTATATAACACTGCATTCAGACAATACCATTTCACAAATGCAAATCATTGGTCATACCCATAAATTTTCACAAGTACATTTCTGCAAAGATGTTCATTCCTAGTAAAGGATGGATACAATCTACATCTTTAAATATTAGGACACAACAACATGTAAAAGGATCACTATTTTTCCTTTCTATTTTACGCAGTGTGTATTTTTTAATCCTGGACTGATTAGATCTAGATTCTATCATAAAAGGTCATAGTCATAGCATGGAAATTGCTGGATTCTTTCCCCAATAATTGGTATTTTTTACTTCACGAAAGTCTGGATTTCAGAACATTCCGGATTTTGGAACTACAGATTTGGGAAGTTGAACCTGTACCACAATTAGAACACTGCAGCATTTTTGGAACATCGGCAGTAAACTAGAAAATTCCAAGTCCACAATTATAGACGAGAAGGCAGCCAAGGAAATCAAATAGTGCAAAAGAAAAATAAAATGCAGCTTTGACCATTTTGGATCATAACTCTCTTTTGCCGTCAACTATTTTCTGGATAACAACCCCTCATCTTGTGGTTTCTTGAAGAAGCACTGTGCAATGTTTATTTTTGACTGTTCCATAAATACAGTTAACACATTAATTATTTTGTATTCACTGACTCAATATTATTCAGAAAGAAGCAGGATACAATCTGGAAATAATAGATCAAGACATTCATTCTGCACACAGAAAAGGTTTTTTTAAGGTGATCGCTGTTCATTAGGAACTAGTAAAGGCTATGGCGGGAGCAGGGATTAACATTAGCTTGGATGATGTGGAATCTATATGGGTAGAGCTGCAGAATACCAAAGGACAAAAAACGTTAGTGGGAGTTGTGTACAGACCTCCAAACAGTAGTAGTGATGTTGGGGAGGGCATCAAACATGAAATTAGGGGTGCGTGCAATAAAGGTGCAGCAGTTATAATGGGTGACTTTAATATGCACATAGATTGGGTTAACCAAACTGGAAGCAATACGGTAGAGGAGGATTTCCTGGAGTGCATAAGGGATGGTTTTTTAGACCAATATGTCGAGGAACCAACTAGGGGGGAGGCCATCTTAGACTGGGTGTTGTGTAATGAGAGAGGATTAATTAGCAATCTCGTTGTGCGAGGCCCCTTGGGGAAGAGTGACCATAATATGGTGGAATTCTGCATTAGGATGGAGAATGAAACAGTTAATTCAGAGACCATGGTCCAGAACTTAAAGAAGGGTAACTTTGAAGGTATGAGGCGTGAATTGGCTAGGATGGATTGGCGAATGATACTGAAGGGGTTGACTGTGGATGGGCAATGGCAGACATTTAGAGACCGCATGGATGAACTACAACAATTGTACATTCCTGTCTGTCGTAAAAATAAAAAAGGGAAGGTGGCTCAACCGTGGCTATCAAGGGAAATCAGGGATAGCATTAAAGCCAAGGAAGTGGCATACAAATTGGCCAGAAATAGCAGAGAACCCGGGGACTGGGAGAAATTTAGAACTCAGCAGAGGAGGACAAAGGGTTTGATTAGGACAGGGAAAATGGAGTACGAGAAGAAGCTTGCAGGGAACATTAAGACGGATTGCAAAAGTTTCTATAGATATGTAAAGAGAAAAAGGTTAGTAAAGACAAACGTAGGTCCCCTGCAGTCAGAATCAGGGGAAGTCATAACGGGGAACAAAGAAATGGAGGACCAATTGAACAAGTACTTTGGTTCGGTATTCACTGAGGAGGACACAAACAACCTTCCGGATATAAAAGGGGTCGGAGGGTCTAGTAAGGAGGAGGAACTGAGGGAAATCCTTATTAGTCGGGAAATTGTGTTGGGGAAATTGATGGGATTGAAGGCCGATAAATCCCCAGGGCCTGATGGACTGCATCCCAGAGTACTTAAGGAGGTGGCCTTGGAAATAGTGGATGCATTGACAGTCATTTTCCAACATTCCATTGACTCTGGATCAGTTCCTATGGAGTGGAGGGTAGCCAATGTAACCCCATTTTTTAAAAAAGGAGGGAGAGAGAAAACAGGGAATTACAGACCGGTCAGCCTGACATCGGTAGTGGGTAAAATGATGGAATCAATTATTAAGGATGTCATAGCAGTGCATTTGGAAAGAGGTAATATGATAGGTCCAAGTCAGCATGGATTTGTGAAAGGGAAATCATGCTTGACAAATCTTCTGGAATTTTTTGAGGATGTTTCCAGTAGAGTGGACAAGGGAGAACCAGTTGATGTGGTATATTTGGACTTTCAGAAGGCTTTCGACAAGGTCCCACACAAGAGATTAATGTGCAAAGTTAAAGCACATGGGATTGGGGGTAGTGTGCTGACATGGATTGAGAACTGGTTGTCAGACAGGAAGCAAAGAGTAGGAGTAAATGGGGACTTTTCAGAATGGCAGGCAGTGACTAGTGGGGTACCGCAAGGTTCTGTGCTGGGGCCCCAGCTGTTTACACTGTACATTAATGATTTAGACGAGGGATTAAATGTAGTATCTCCAAATTTGCGGATGACACTAAGTTGGGTGGCAGTGTGAGCTGCAAGGAGGATTCTATGAGGCTGCAGAGCGACTTGGATAGGTTAGGTGAGTGGGCAAATGCATGGCAGATGAAGTATAATATGGATAAATGTGAGGTTATCCACTTTGGTGGTAAAAACAGAGAGACAGACAATTATCTGAATGGTGACAGATTAGGAAAAGGGCAGGTGCAAAGAGACCTGGGTGTCATGGTACATCAGTCATTGAAGGTTGGCATGCAGGTACAGCAGGCGGTTAAGAAAGCAAATGGCATGTTGGCCTTCATAGCGAGGGGATTTGAGTACAAGAGCAGGGAGGTGTTGCTACAATTGTACAGGGCCTTGGTGAGGCCACACCTGGAGTATTGTGTACAGTTTTGGTCTCCTAACCTGAGGAAGGACATTCTTGCTATTGAGGGAGTACAGCGAAGGTTCACCAGACTGATTCCCGGGATGGCGGGACTGACCTATCAAGAAAGACTGGATCAACTGGGCTTGTATTCACTGGAGTTCAGAAGAATGAGAGGGGACCTCATAGAAACGTTTAAAATTCTGACGGGGTTAGACAGGTTAGATGCAGGAAGAATGTTCCCAATGTTGGGGAAGTCCACAACCAGGGGACACAGTCTAAGGATAAGGGGGAAGCCATTTAGGACCGAGATGAGGAGGAATTTCTTCACCCAGAGAGTGGTGAACCTGTGGAATTCTCTACCATAGAAAGTTGTTGAGGCCAATTCACTAAATATATTCAAAAAGGAGTTAGATGAAGTCCTTACTACTAGGGGAATCAAGGGGTATGGTGAGAAAGCAGGAATGGGGTACTGAAGTTGCATGTTCAGCCATGAACTCATTGAATGGCGGTGCAGGCTAGAAGGGCCGAATGGCCTACTCCTGCACCTATTTTCTATGTTTCTATGTTAATACAATCCACAACTGTTGCAAGAATCAAATGATTTTGTGTGATATTTATCGTTTGAGATCGAAATGTAACTGAAAGAAATAAAACAATGACTGATGGGGAGGAAAAAATGATCAAACAGTACAATACCTGGGAAGAGACAGCAACTTCCCAGGGGGGTGGTCAATCAAAGGACATAGTGCATCTCTCTAAATGTCCCTCAGGATATGGGTAACAATTGTAACTGACAATTTCATCTCTGCATCAAATACGGTGCTGTAATCCATTTGCAGCAAGCGACAAATAGTGTTCACAGTACCTTATGCTAATTGTATACTGTGGGCAATTACAATACTGCAGAGGTTGTATACTAGATAATGTGGAAACCACATGAGGCTTCTAAAAAGCACCACTTCCCACAGTTACAGGTGCAAGTGTCAACCCACTTTGCAGTTTTTCCATTACGTTAGACAGTGAAAACCACCTCGCTCTTGGAAATACTTCAAGCTATTATCGAAATCAACCTTTTCATTTCCATTACACAAATGTATTTATAATAATTTATTTCTAATTATTTTGATATAACCACCTAGAATATTAAAAATATTGTGTGACCATCCCTTCCACTAATTAGATTGCAGAATCAAAGATATTTTCAACCAGTCATATCTCAAAATAAGGAACCAATCAGATTCAGAATCATCCCACCAGAAAGCAATAAGATCATATTGTTTTACATATTACTGTAGAACATATAACATACTACAGTACTATAACTAGAAATAAAAATTTTAGCTTCACATCCAAAGGATTATTTACTTGGGCAAAAAAATGTGCAATTATTTAGCCATTTTAATTTGAATGTGAAGAGGCAAATACATGCAGTAATACAGGTACAGCTCCTTTCTGTCCACATGCACACACACGTGGATGAGTTCTTACCACAACAGCTGGATAGATACACAGTAAAAATTATGTTTAGGCTGCAGTTTATATCAAGGCCTCTGTGTTATTTTCGCAAGTTTATCAAGCAAAATGAAAACGACATGATTAATATTGTAATTGTTTGTAAGTATATGTAGTCACTAATATATTAGGTAAAGATTATTTATTTGTCATATTATAAGTATCTCATTATACTGCAGTAATTGTTATGTATGAAGAAAGTGTCAGACTGAAGAATATTGTGAGCTCAAAGTAAAGTGTGACCGTAGACTTTTACTGCAGGTCTCCAGAGTGCCTCTCCAACCTGTGAGGCCTCCTTAAATACCTGTGCTCCCAAGGGATTATGGGATCCCTTGGGACTCCAGGGGATGAGCCCTCTGGTGGGTGTAGAGAGTATATACAAGTTTACATATATAACACTTCCCCACCCAAAGTTAACAATGTAATTATTTACAAGGTGAGTCGATCTGGGCCCTTCTTGCCCTGGTTGATTGTCTCGGGGCAATTGCTAGTATTGGTGAATCATCTGTTGGGCCCTCGCTGGGCTGCTGTGCAGCTGGCCTTGCTGGGCTGCCTGGTGTGATGAGTCCTGCTGAGCCGCTGTAGATGATGGGTTCTGCTTCGTGGTTAACCGCAGTGTCAATTGCCACTGGTGTGTATGTTGGGGGGTCAAAGAAGATAGGGTCCAATTTGAGTTGCTTAGGATAGTCCGTGAATCTGAGTTTGATTTGGTGCAAGTGTTTCCGGTGAATGAGTCCATTTGAAAGTTTGACCCTAAACACCCTGCTCCCCTCTTTGGCCACAATAGTGCCGGGAAGCCACTTCGAACCTTGTCCATAATTCGATACAAATACAGGATCGTTGATTTCAATCTCTCGTGACACATTTGCGCTATCATGATATTGACTTTGTTGGAGCCACCTGCTTTCTACCTGTTCATGTAGATCGGGGTGAACTAACGAGAGCCTTGTCTTAAGTGCTCTTTTCATGAGCAGTTCAGTAGGTGGGATCCCAGTGAGCGAGTGGGGTCTTGTGCGGTAGCTAAGCAGGACTCGGGATAGGCGAGTCTGCAGTAAGCCTTCCGTGACCCTCTTCAAGCCCTGCTTGATGGTTTGCACTGCTCTCTCTGCCTGACCATTGGATGCTGGTTTAAACGGGGCAGATGTAACATGTTTGATCCCGTTACGGGTCATGAATTCTTTGAACTCAGCACTGGTAAAACATGGCCCATTGTCGCTTACCAGGACATCGGGCAGGCCGTGCGTGGCAAACATGGCCCGCAGGCTTTCAGTGGTGGCAGTGGACATGCTTGCCGACATTATCTCACATTCAATCCATTTGGAATACGCATCTACAACCACAAGGAACATTTTACCCAAGAACGGGCCTGCATAGTCGACATGGACCCTAGACCACAGTTTGGAGGGCCAAGACCATAAACTTAGCGGCGCCTCCCTGGGTGCCTTGCTTAGCTGCGAGCATGTGTTACATCTGTGCACGCAGGACTCTAATTCCGCTTCGATACCGGGCCACCACACATGGGATCTGGCTATCGCTTTCATCATTACGATGCCTGGGTGGGTACTGTGGAGGTCACTGATGAAGGTGTCTCTGCCCTTCTTGGGAACCACTACCCGATTACCCCACAGAAGGCAGTCTGCCTGTATAGACATTTCACCTTTGCGCCGCTGGAACGGCTTTATCTCTTCCTGCATTTCCACTGGGACACTGGACCAACTCCCGTGAAGCACACAGTTTTTGACTAGGGACAATAAGGGGTCCTGGCTCGTCCAGGTTTTAACCTGACGGGCTGTGACGGGTGATTGCTCACTCTCAAATGCTTCCACAACCATGATCAAATCTGTGGGCTGCGCCATTTCCACCCCCGTGGTGGGTAATGGCAGTCTACTGAGAGCATCGACACAGTTTTTTGTGTCTGGCCTGTGGCGGATGGCGTAGTTGTATGTGGACAACGTGAGCGCCCATCTCTGGATGCGGGCCGATGTATTAGTATTTATCCCCTTGCTTTCGAAAACAGGGATATATGTGGCTTATAGTCAGTTTCCAATTCAAATTTGAGCCCAAACAGGTATTGATGCATTTTCTTTACCCTATAGATACATGGTGACGCTTCTTTTTCAATCATGCTGTAAGCTCTCTCAGCCTTAGACAGACTTCTGGATGCATAAGCAACCGGTTGCAATTTCCCAAAATCATTAGCTTGTTGCAATACACACCTGACGTCATATGACGATGCATCACATGCTAGTACCAAACGCTTACATGGATCATACAACACAAGCAATTGGTTTGAGCAAAACAATTTTCTAGCTTTTACAAAGGCATTTTCTTGGCTTTTGCCCCACACCCATTCGTCCCCTTAATACAGTAAGGCGTGCAATGCTTCGAAGAGTGTGCTGAGACTCGGTAAGTAGTTACCAAAGTAGTTCAGGAGTCCTAGAAACGATTGCAGCTCTGTGGCCTCGGTGCATTCTCGATTGCCTCAGCCTTCGAATCGGTGGGCCGGATGCTGTCCGCCGCGATCCTCCTCCCCAGGAACTCCACTTCAGGCGCCCGTGTCCAACTCCATTGACACCGGGTGTCCATTTAGTTCAACGTTCAGTATTATCGGGGGACAAATTGTGGTAAATGTGTGCACCCCATGTACCTCTGCCTCCTCAGCCTGAGGCTCTGGTTCGTCGTGATCCGCTGTGGATCTGTCCTCCTCTGCAACGTGGTGGTTTGCAAGATTAACGGGATTTGCAACTCGCCTGCACATACGTTGGAGGTGTTCCACAGCTTTTGCAAACGTACCCTTTGAAGAGTGCTGTAACTTATTTCCCGGTACAGGATTATTATTCTAGGTGTTATCGAAATACTAGCTGTAATTTTTGTGGCGATGATTATGTACAGGTTATCTTGTGGATATAATTTTTGTCCCTCTTCTATTCCGTGTTTACAAGCTTCTCCTCAGTAATATGCATAAACATGGGGTGATCTGCCACAGGTTTTTTGAAGATGCTCAGCCCTAAATATCCATCAACTTCTCAACCACTGCTGTTCTGTCTGCTTGTCTGACATCACATCATGGATGAGGCAGAAACAATGACAAGACTGAAGCCAACCTGTTTGGTTCCTGGCAACACCTCAGCACCCTAGCCCCCAATTCCTCCCCTTCTGTGGCTACTCGCTCAGGCGAAATTCATCAATGCATAACGCTGAGTTAAGCTTCAAATCTCACATCTGATCCATCAACAATGCCACCTAATGGCTCTGCTGTAATCATTTGGACAGTTATTTGCACTTTAGAAATGCTCTGATTGGGTCTCCATGATCACATGACCCAATTGCTGACTGGTCCCCTTGGAGGATAAGACACACCTAGCAGTTCTCAGTGACTTTACAAAGTGTAATTCGAGCCATTCTGACTGTCGACTCCAGACAGAAGAGAGCTCCCCACTCCTCGCCAAGTTCCAGCCAACCCCCGCCCACCCCCCAGCCCAAGTTCCTGCCCAATTCTAGCCCAAGAATCTCCCCCCTCCAGCCCAAATACCGGACACCCCCAGCCACAGATCCTGACCCCCCCAAGACCAAGATCATGCCCCCACCAGCCCAAGTTCCTGACCATACCCCCCCCACCCCCCACACACAGATGCGGTATTGTTAACAGGTTTATTGGGTATGAAGTGAACAGTGACAGTGTCGTGACTTCCGGATTTCATCCACTCCAATTATGTCCCTTGTCACACACGCACCGAGCTTTCCGAAAAATTGAGTGTGGGTGTAAAGGGGCTGGGGTTAGAAGAACGTGACCCGTCTTCCCCGATTTCCCTCTCTTCCCTCCGATCCCCTCTCCCACCAGCCCTCTCTCTCCCTCCAGTCTCTCTGTCCCCCCCCGCCCCACCCTCGTCTCTTTCTATCTCTCTCTGCCCTAGTCTCTCTCTGTCTCTCCCCAGTCTCTCACTGTCTCTCCCTCCCTTCCTCTCTCTCCCCCCAGTCTCTCTCTCTCCCTCCCTCCCCCCCAAGTCTCTCTCTTCTCCCCCCACCCCGCAGTCTCTCTCTCTCCTGCCCCAAATGTAACCTGACAGCTGTGCACATATCAGTTCTCAGCACATGATTCATGTTTTCCATCATCCCCCCCCCCGCACCCCGAATCATAGCACACAAAGAACTGAAGAATTTTTCAGATTAACCAGATCCCGATAATTGTTTCACAGATTTCCAGCGTAGCAATTCCTCTCTTGCCGACAGGGAGGATTTCTCCACATCACTCCCATGTTCTGGCAATTTATTCTTGCATTTTAAGGTTAATCATCACACAGTGACTCAGAAGCTCGCTTTTCTGCCACTACAGATTTTAACCAACTACACAGAAACATCACCAATTGCAGCAAACGGAGAGGTTCTAGTGGTCAGAACACAGAGACAGGAGAGGACGTCATACTCAGAAATAGAAGCAAAATGCAACATGATGCAATCAGAATTGACCCGAGGTACTGGATTTATAGAAAGAATCAAAAGCAATTTGAAAGACTGAGCAAACCCAAAATAAAGGAAATCGTTGACATCCTTCCAAAATGAACACGCATACATAGAATTCACAGCACAGAATCAGGCCATTCAGTCCAACTGTTCTGTGCCAGAGTTTATGCTGCAAATGAGTCTCCTCCCACCCTATTTCATCTCACGATATTCTTCTATTGCTTTCTCCCTCATGTACTTATCCAGCTTCCCCTTAAATGCGTCCATATACAGTGGGTGTGATTTTTTTGAGTACACCCCCATTGCTCTTTCAGCAAGATCAATAACTGAGCAGCAGCTCTTGAGCCAGCCATGTGCGCCTGTGCACTGCTTTCTGATATCAGGACACAGACATATATGCTGAATTTAACTCAGTGTTCTTACTGGACAGTCACCAAGCTCCAAAAATTGGCAGCAGTCACAAAGATTCAGTAAAAAAACTATGCTCTCGCCACCCATCAGCTCTGGCAATTCTGACGCTATTACTGTGATGAAACTGCCGACTGTACAAGATCTGCTGACCAGGAGTCCACAGCACGAGCACAATATTAAAGCAGCTTCGGAATATGCAGCAAGTCTAACCTTGGACCTTCTACACCCTTTAGTATCACACCAGACATGACATTTACCCAGTAAACCAACAGGGGCACAATAACTGATTTAGCTTTTGACCTGACACAAGAAGTGCTTCAAATACAATACAGCTGTCACTATTGGAAGAATGTTGATGACCAGTACTGGTGTTACTGCTTGCAAACCATTTAAAGATACAGAGCCTGGATTACTTGTACGGTTATAAATATACTGTAGCTACTGGTCTGAGATTCAATCTCAATTCAAATTCTCCTGACTAGAATATAGCTCTGCACAAGTGCGCTTAACGACCTGTCCAGAGGTCCCTTCTGGTTATAAATTTGTATGTTTGGATGGTGGGGACAGAAGCTCCATATTATCAAAACATTTAAATACGATCTGAGCAAAAATTGAGCACTTTTTAAAATCAGATTAGAAGTAGTTATACTGCAGTGTGACACAACCTCCTCTGGGGATTTCACGCAGGCTCTTATGTTTCTATGTTTCACATCAATACTTAAGCTGCAGCATATACACACTCCTAGAATTTTTAAACTGACTGTGACTCCTAGTGGCAGATCTACTGAGGGTAGGGTGTATGGGGGAATGGAAATATGTGTTCACTGCTTAAGCTGTCCTCTTAAACCATATACAGTCATGGGAACCATAGCACAGAAGGAAATATATGTTTGGGGGCGGAGTCTATAACGGCAGAAATATTATTAACCACAATGTTCCAAAAATAGAACAATTTACTCTTTGGGAGTTCCAGTAGTATCTGATTGTAAAAAATACCGAGTTCAAACAGGAACGAGACATTGATCGGAGCCTGACTGGGCTTAATCTATCAATCTGTGAGATGCATCTGACCTGTACTGCAAATGCATTATTGAAACATGAGCTTGATGCCTGATGGTCTAATGAGCTACTTCAGTAATGCTGGTTTCCAATGACTCCTGCTTTTTGACAGCTTTACAATGACTCAAGCAAACCTCTTGGGGGTGGGGGTGGGGGTGGAGGGAAAAAAACAAACAGCAGAAAAATAAAATGATGATGATGAGAAACCCACAATATCGTGAAATGTTGTCATTATTAATTGGTATTATGTGGATTATTAAATAGTATATTCATTGTATTGTCGGCACAACCTGCGATCCAGTATCTCGTGAGGACACCTGGTATTTCTAGTAGCATTGTTTTAAAGTGCGGTGCAACCTTTTTATTTAGGACAAGGATGGTCAAGCTTTTGGAGCATTAGGCAGCGGATCCACATGGCACAATCACTAAGTGGGCCACATACAATCAAAACATTTTTCTGTCATAAGTGTCATGAATGAACACCACAGAGGCAATTTGAACCCAGTATGTCTGGTGGAAATTGAGCGGGTGGGCAGTTAAAATTGTCCCAAGAGTTGTCGTGGCTTTCCCGCCAGGGAAGCCAGTGTGAAGAGGAGCCGGTGCCAGAAGATGCACAAACGGGTTACATTTTTTTTTAAGTTTCCTTGTGGTGCCAGAAGAAGCAAGAATGCTCCTCAAAGCCCCACAAGGAAAATGTAGGTTTCCTCTGCCTCAGGCTTCTTCCCTTACTGATCAATCAACACTCCCAACAACCTCTCCTTACGACTCACCCGAGTGCTAGCAACTATTCCTTCGGTCGTAGCTAGTGGTCTCCTGCCCCCGACAATCCCCTCCTGCCCCCCGACAATCCCCCCGACAACCCCCTCCTGCCCCCGACAATCCTCTCCTGCCCGCCAGCCAGCTGATGCTTCCCGCTGGTTTCGGACAAGCAACTGACCCAGTCATAAAGATATGGCCCGGGAGTTAAAATCTCCCGGGACTCACGCTGCCAAGGTTAGGGGAGGGAGAGAGGGGGGGGTTCAGTGCTCGCTCTGGCCTCCGCTGATTCCTGTTCCAAATTAAAAATCAGGGCTCATGTTCCACAGATTCACTTTCTTTTCTACTAAAACTTTTGCAAATTTATTGAAGAAACATCTGCAAAATCCAGATGCCCACGCAGTAAAAATCTGAACCAAACAGCTAAAAAATCCAAGCACCCTAGGTGCATGTCCCTGTGCTAAAAAAACCATATCCACATATGCTAAAAATCCAGGCCCCACCCAGTGAAAGTTTGATTCCCCCATACTCAGAAAATCACCCCCCCCAACGCCCCCGGCTCACCCCCTTCCCCCAAACACACAGATGCTGTGCTTCACTTGTCATTTTGCTCTTCACTTCTTGGATTGGTCAGTTCCTCAGTCACCCGCTGACTTCTGCTTCTCCCCCCCAATTCAGCGTGGTCTGCTTCCTACTGCTTACTTTGCTGCCACTGTCTTTGCTATTGGTACCGGGACTGTCATGTATGTATTTTTGGGATCACTAGCCACTAGATGGCGTCACTGTTGGAGGCCATTGGGATGCACGCACGTGTGTGCAGGCCAGCCATTTTGTATATTAGTCACTTTGAGCCTTAATAAAGGAGAGCCAAGGTCATACCTCTTGGAGTTAAACAATACTCAGTCTAACAGTTTGGCGATGAGGCAACAAGAACCTTTGCATGCAAAAATGAGCACAATTGGATTGTTGGAGTGATTCGTGGAAGGAGAAGATTGGGCAGGCTTTGTGAGCCGTTTGAGCCAGTTTTTCATGGCCAACAAAATGGAGGAGGTTGGCGATGCAGATCGGCGCTGGGCGGTGTTCCTCATGGTTTGCAGTCCAAAAATATATGGTCTGATAAAGAATCGACTCCTGCCTGTGAGTCCAACAGAGACGACGCATGAAGAATTGTGTACACTGGTATAGGACCACCTTAAGTCAGACGAAGGCACCATCATCTCGAGATACAGATTTTACACGCACGTTCGCTCAGAGGGCCAGAATGCGGCAGAATTCGTTGCCGACCAGAGACGTCTAGCGGGACCGTGTAAGTTTGGGGCTGTGTTGGCAGACATGCTGCGGGTCTTCTTTGTAATCGGTATCAACCACGAGGTGATCCTGTGTAAACTACTGGTGGTGGAGATGTTGGACTTGAACAGGGCCATCAAGGTCGCTCAGTCGTGCATGACGATGGATACAAGTCTAAAGCAGATATCAGTGAAAAATCGAAACTCGGCAAGTACTGTAAATATGATTGATTCGACGTTCGGCAGAGCGGCACATGGCAGGACCTACCCGACTGCGTATGCAAAATCTGTGGCTGCACAAAGTCCGCCAGCGGGAATGCATCCGATTTCTCCGTATTGGCGTTGTGGGGGAAATCACCGGCACCAGCGGTGCTGATTTAAGCAATATAGTTGCAAAGGCTATCTGAGAGTGGGGCATCTCCAGCGCAAGTGTCCGCAGATGAGCAAGCGTGCAGTGACACACCACGTCGAGGATGATGGTCAGACTAGCGCGGATCCGGATACGCAATCTGAGATACCAGAGAATTATTAAGGATGTCATCGCAGTGCATTTGGAAAGAGGTAATATGACAGGTCCAAGTCAGCATGGATTTGTGAAAGGGAAATCATGCTTGACAAATCTTCTGGAATTTTTTGAGGATGTTTCCAGTAGAGTGGACAAGGGAGAATCAGTTGATGTGGTATATTTGGACTTTCAGAAGGCTTTCGACAAGGTCCCACACAAGAGATTAATGTGCAAAGTTAAAGCACATGGGATTGGGGGTAGTGTGCTGACATGGATTGAGAACTGGTTGTCAGACAGGAAGCAAAGAGTAGGAGTAAATGGGGACTTTTCAGAATGGCAGGCAGTGACTAGTGGGGTACCGCAAGGTTCTGTGCTGGGGCCCCAGCTGTTTACACTGTACATTAATGATTTAGACGAGGGGATTAAATGTAGCATCTCCAAATTTGCAGATGACACTAAGTTGGGTGGCAGTGTGAGCTGCAAGGAGGATTCTATGAGGCTGCAGAGCGACTTGGATAGGTTAGGTGAGTGGGCAAATGCATGGCAGATGAAGTATAATGTGGATAAATGTGAGGTTATCCACTTTGGTGGTAAAAACAGAGAGACAGACTATTATCTGAATGGTGACAGATTAGGAAAAGGGCAGGTGCAAAGAGACCTGGGTGTTATGGTACATCAGTCATTGAAGGTTGGCATGCAGGTACAGCAGGCGGTTAAGAAAGCAAATGGCATGTTGGCCTTCATAGCGAGGGGATTTGAGTACAAGGGCAGGGAGGTGTTGCTACAATTGTACAGGGCCTTGGTGAGGCCACACCTGGAGTATTGTGTACAGTTTTGGTCTCCTAACCTGAGGAAGGACATTCTTGCTATTGAGGGAGTGCAGCGAAGGTTCACCAGACTGATTCCCGGGATGGCGGGACTGACCTATCAAGAAAGACTGGATCAACTGGGCTTGTATTCACTGGAGTTCAGAAGAATGAGAGGGGACCTCATAGAAATGTTTAAAATTCTGACGGGGTTAGACAGGTTAGATGCAGGAAGAATGTTCCCAATGTTGGGGAAGTCCAGAACCAGGGGACACAGTCTAAGGATAAGGGGGAAGCCATTTAGGACCGAGATGAGGAGGAATTTCTTCACCCAGAGAGTGGTGAACCTGTGGAATTCTCTACCACAGAAAGTTGTTGAGGCCAATTCACTAAATATATTCAAAAAGGAGTTAGATGAAGTCCTTACTACTAGGGGAATCAAGGGGTATGGTGAGAAAGCAGGAATGGGGTACTGAAGTTGCATGTTCAGCCATGAACTCATTGAATGGCGGTGCAGGCTAGAAGGGCCGAATGGCCTACTCCTGCACCTATTTTCTATGTTTCTATGTTTCTATGAAGCGTATGGACTGTACTCGTTTCTAACTAAGAGCAAACCGATAATGATCAATGTGAAATTAAATGGGGTGCCGGTATCGATGGAACTGGACACGGGGGCGAGTCAATCGATAATGAGCCAGAGGGCATTTGACAAGCTGTGGGATACTAAGGCTGTGAAGCCCAGGCTGAGTCCAGTCCACGGCAAGTTGCGCACGTACACCAAAGAACTAATAACGGTGATTGGCAGTGCCACAATTAAAGTGTCGTATGATGGTGCGGTTCACGAGTTACCGCTTTGGATTGTCCCAGGCAATGGCCCAACGCTGTTCGGCAGGAACTGGCTTGAAAAAAAATCAGATGCGACTGGAACGACATGAAGGTGTTGTCGGAGGAGGAAGACACGTGTGCCCAAGCACTGAGCAAGTTCCCCTCGCTGTTCGAACCAGGCATCGGCAATATCACAGGAGCCAAGGTGCAGATCCACGTGGACTCGGATGCAAGACCCGTCCATCATAAAGCTCAGGCAGTTCCGTATATGATGAGGGAGAAGGTCAAAATCGAACTGGACAGACTCCAGCATGAAGCCCTGGTTGAATTTATTGAACTGGCCAGCCCCATTGTTCCTGTGCTGAAAAATGATGGCACAGTCAGAATCTGTGGAGACTACAAAGCTACGATCAACAGGGTTTCGAAACAGGATCAGTACCCATTACTGAAGGCTGATGACTTGTTTGCAATGCTAGCCGGGGGGAAGTCGTTCACCAAACTGGACTTGACGTCGGCTTACATGACACAGGAGCTGGTCGAGACGTCGAAGAGACTTATGTGCATTAACAGGCAAACAGGCATAAAGGACTGTTTATTTATCACAGGTGCCCTTTTGGAATTCGCTCAGTTGCAGAAATATTTCAGAGGAATATGGAGAATCTATTGAAGTCCATTTCCAGAACCGTCGTGTTCCAAGATGACATCCTGATCACAGGAACATCTGAACAACTTGGAAGAGGTTCTACATCGTCGAGACAAAGTGCAACTCAGACTGAAACGCTCGAAGTGCATCTTCATGGCACCAGAGGTCGAATTCCTAGGGAGGAAAATTGCTGCTGACGGCATCAGGCCCACGGACACGAAAACCAAGGCCATCAAGAATGCACCCAAGCCGGAGAATGTGACGGAGCCGCGTTCGTTCCTGGGTCTACTCAACTACTTCGGTAACTTCCTACCTAAATTGAGCACCTTATTAGAACCACTGCACATGCTGCTAAGAAAAGGAGACAGCTGAGTGTGGGGTGCGTCTCAAGACAGAGCTTTTGAGAAAGCCTCTAATCTGCTTTGCTCTAACAAGCTGCTGGTACATTATGACCCATGTAAACATTTAGTATTGGCCTGTGATGCTTTGTCATATGGAATTGGTTGCATACTCCAAAAAGCTAATGAGTCAGGTACACTTCAACCAGTCGCATATGCTTCAAAAAGTTTGCCTACAGCATGGTAGAGAAAGAAGCACTAGCCTGTGTGTATGGGGTTAAAAAGATGCATCAGTACCTGTTTGGTCTTCTGTTTGAAATGGAGACAGATCACAAGCCGCTCATTTCACTGTTCTCTGAAAAAAAAGGTATCAATACCAATGAGTCATCCCGCATCCAGAGGTGGGTGCTGACATTATCCGCTTATGATTATGTCATTCGCCATAGACCTGGCACCGAGAATTGTGCCAATGCTTTGAGCCGTCTGCTGTTGCCCATACCGGAGGTGGAAACGCCACAACCGGCGGACCTATTGTTAGTTATGGATGCTTTTGAGAGTGAAGGAACCCCTGTCACGGCTCAACAAGTTAAGACCTGGACCAGCCAGGACCCAATTTGAGTTGCATCCTCAAAGGTGATTGGTCTACCATAACCCAAGGAAATGTGCGAGGAGACCAAACCTTACATTCGTCGCAAAGACGAACTGTCTATTCAGTCGGATTGTATACTGCGCGGCAATCGTGTTGTTATGCCGAAGAAAGGCGTGAGCTACATCGCACACATCCCGGCATTGTAGTGATGAAAGCCATCGCCAGGTCTCATGTATGGCGGTCGGGAATTGACTCTGAACTGGAATCATGTGTGCATCAGTGCAACACTTGCATGCAAGCTCAGCAAAGCACCAGCGGAATCGCCGTTGAGTCTGTGGTCGTGGCCGTCCAAACAATGGTCCAGGATCCACATAGACTTTGCAGGTCCCTTCCTGGGGAAGATGTTTTTAGTTGTGGTGGATGCATATTTGAAGTGGATAGAGTGTATAATCATGTCATCCAGCACATCCACAGCTACCATTGAGAATCTCAGTGTCATGTTCGCGACACATGGTCTGCCTGACATCGTTGTTGGCGACAACGGATCGTGCTTCACCAGTCAGGAGTTTCAAGAGTTCATGAAACTCAATGGTATCAAACATGTAAGGTCAGCACCGTTCAAACCTGCATCCAATGGGCAAGCAGAACGTGCTGTCCAAATCATAAAGCAGAGTATGAAACGAGTAACCCAAGGGTCACTGCATACTGTCATGCATACTGCTTAGTTACAGGACTAGACCACACATGCTTACCGGGGTCTCGCCTGCTGAACTAATGATGAAGAGAGGTCTTAAGACCAAGCTATCTCTTGTACACCCTGACTTGAATAATCATGTTGAATATAGAAGACAAAATCAGCAAGGGTATCACAATCGCGCAACTATGTCATGCGATATTTCTGTAAATGATCCTGTATATGTTCTGAATTATGGTCAGGGACCCAAGTGGATCGCTGGTACTGTCATGGCCAAAGAGAGCAACAGAGTATTCATTGTCAAGCTCAAAAATGGGCAAACATGCAGGAAACATATGGATCAGACAAAGCTGCGGCACACAGGCGAACCAGAACAGTCGGAGGAAGAGACAATCGACGACCAATCAACCTACCCCCAGTCTTCAGAGGACTCAGTGGTCATCAGTGAATCAGGACTTTCAATCACTGACATGTTCAATGAAAATGAACTTTCAATCCCTGACATGGCCATTGCCACTCCCACCAGGTCAGCCATCTAGCCACCAGTCACAACAGATTCTGAACACTCACCCAAGGCTGGAGTTGAACTGAGACGGTTAACCCGGGAGTGTAAAACACCAGACCGTCTCAATTTGTAAAAGACTGTGTTAATATCTCAGAGGGGTATTGTCATGTATATACTTTTGGGATCACTAGCCACTAGATGGCGTCACTGTTGGAGGTCACTGGGCTGCCACACATGTGTGCAGCCCAAGTATAAAAGGCCAGCCATTTTGTATATTAGTCACTTTGGGCCTTAATAAAGCAGAGCCATGCCTCTTGGAGTTAAACAGTACTCAGTTTAAAAGTTATTGCATACACAACAGGGACCATTGCCAAAACCACCGCTGAAACTCCCATTGTGAATGTGTCTATGAGGGCAGCTGAACCAGCGCCAATGTAGGCAAATGTGGCAGCCAATTTGTGCACAACAAAGTCTCAAAACAGCAACGAGATAAATAACCCATTGATCTGAGTTTTCTTGGTGGTGCTGGTCATTGTTCAGGACACAGGGAGAACACCCCTGCCTTCAAATATGTCATGCAATCTTTTAGGTCAACCTAATCAGGCAGACAGGACCTCGGTTTAATGGCTCATCCAAAAGATGGCATCTCCAACATTGCAGCATTCCCTTAGTACTGCGCTGAAGTATCAGCCTGAAATGATTACGTATTCAGGTCCTGCAGTGGGCTTAAATTAGGCTGATCATTTTCCCAGGACAGTTCCCAGATTAGGTATTGTATTCCAGGGCAAACAATGTCCTCAAAAGAATCCCTGGTTCAGAAAACTCATCCCCGTATGGAGTCTTTGTTTTTTTATTAAACGCGAATGTACAGAAACTGGAGTGGGGGGGGGGAGGGGGGGGGATATTCTCAGCCCATTCCCACCCGGTTTGAGCTCAGGAACGGATTCCAGGAGCTGGTTGAGCAGAGGCGACGATGGTAACCCCACCGTCCCAAAATGCAGTGCAGCGGAAAAAACACCCCATCGATAGCACTAGGGGATTCGGTCACCTGACCCTGTGTTTCGGCTAATAGTGACTGGCTGGAGGACAGAACCGTTAAAATATACGGGAGAAGCCAAGGGTGCAGTGAGAGCTGGTGGGTGAGTGGATTTACTTTACCTCAGATTAGTATGGTGCATTGTGGGTTTTTCTATTACTGAATAAGGCAAACTCTAAATTCTCCTACTGGCAAGAGGTTTCTGAAACCTTCTGAGACAGAGGGTGCACCTTATATGGAAAATCTCAGTCTGTTTGGAACAGATTTAAAATTGAGAAATTAAAAGTTAGGGTATTTGGGGACTAGTACAGCACTATTGCCAGGACACATGCAAGATTCGACATTCGGTGCAGAGTAAAAATGAAGTTGTGCTTATGTGTATTCCAATAGCAGAAGCAACAAAGTCATCATGCAGGTTTTCTTGAAATGCGTCCTGGCTACTTTGCTGTGCGCCTACCCTGTGTGTTCCTGGATTCGGTTTAGAAAATATGGTCACCTTAGCTTAAACCCACAACATTTTGACCCAAATTTGAGCGCGCTACCACTTAACCAAGCAGAGAACTATCAGAGAGTGCGCAACTGCAGCATACTCAGCCCACCCACATTAAAGTGGCAATTCTGGTGGGGTGATAGGATCACTAATATACCATTGATTAGTTTGAGTACATATATTTTTAAATGGTTAAATGTGAATTTCTGTTGGTGAAATTATCAGCATTATGACATCAGCAGTGCAGGTTACTGTTCTTTTAATCTTTCTCACATTGCAAATCCTGGATCTGCAAAAGATATCACTGAGTAAACCTAATTTTCTAAATACTTTATGGTAATTTGGTTGTAGTTGAAGCCACAAAGATGTGCGAGTTTAAAAACTAGTCACAATTTCAAACTTGCATGTTTATCAGGGAGAGGAAAGAAGGCAACATGATGACTGGGCTGTATACATCCACTGAGTGAGAGGGCATTTGCACCCGTATGTACAGTTTTTCCTCCGAATACTGGAGAGCAAAAACACGGTTTTAAAATTATAGTCATATGTTTTAACAATCTGTGTACATCTTTATGTGCCCACCTGTTTGGGGAAGATAGGGTACATTTAGGTCCTGACTAGTTTAATTTAATGAGGAAATAAATCAAATGTAAAACATTTTTAAAATATTGATTTCCTTGCCATTTCTGTTTTACCCCTATTAAAAAAAAAATCAGATAATGATCAGTGTGCACAGATGCAGCAGTCTGGTTTCCCCCTTCAGAGACTTACTGCCAGCTGCCTACCAATTGCACACAGATAAACACAGCTTCCATATGCAAGCAGACCTTTGGTTTAAGAAATCACTGGTACAGTAAAGCCTTTGTCCATCTGCCTTTCAAAGATTTGGTACAATATTGATATAATCCAGAATAATTACTATGGCAGATGTCACTCTATTTTTTCCAAGTCTTGACATACTGTCACAGTGAAACCTAAAACAGTATTGATTTTTTTAAATTATTTACTGACTTTGATGTTGACTCATTTTTAGTTTATTAAAAGTTAATCTTCCTCATTACAGAAGGAATTGCATTTTTAAAAGAACATTTTGCTATGTCAAATACTTCCCAGTTCAACATATGTGCAAAATTGTAATCAAATTGAATGGTAGCTCAGGATGTGTGTGACAATTCCATTGCGGTTTGTGGCATCCAGTTATATAGTCAAATACGGCAGTCATTTTGCACACAGCAATCACTAGCATTTCAAAGTAATGCATTGCATTTGGAATATTTGAGAGACATGATAAGACAAGACATAGATGAAAGTCCCCATCTTTCCTGCACTGTCAAAGGTTGCAACCTTCTAAAGAGATGCTAAACCAAGGCTCCATCTGCCTGTTCTGGGATTTAGTTGGGCATTAAAAATGCCATGGCACTGTTCAAAGACCACAACTTCATGAATCTGCCCTATACTGCTGAGGGGCAATAGTCTGGAGACATTTTTTTGCCACCTTCCCATCACATTAATCACCATTCATAAAACGGAAACTGTCTGATATTTCCAAGTCATCTGTGATTAGTTGGTCCATGATCTGTAAAACATAAATCTTTTCCCACTTGTCCTTTTGAAAATACCAAACTGGTTAGCAAAACTGTACAAGCTTTTTTTTTAAAAAAAGGCCCCAGTAAGTATTGACCCTGAAATTAACGTGGAAAATAGTAGGGCTTGAATAATCTGCGCAGGCCCCAACAGTAGTGTACAATAAACACCAATGACACGTGTCTCTTTCATATTATAAGCTCAAGGCATCAATCTCCCGCCAAGTAAGTCCTGTGGCTTACTACTTACTGTATTATTAACACTATCCACCTAGCTCTTCATGTAGGTGAATTCCATCCTTATATCTAAATATTCGTATTTTTTAAAAAACATCCGTGAAAATAATTAGCATTTAGTGTTTTAAAAAAATCAGAATCATCTGCACTTTACAAACAAAAGCATTTGCTTAAATAGCAAAACTACGCTAGTGCAGCATCATCAAAACAAGCTGTTTATTTTGTGTATATCAAACAATATCTGATTCAGTTAACTGGGGAAATAATTAGTCTTCTAAGAACATAAGAAATAGGAACAGGAGTAGGCCATCTGGCCCCTTGAGCCTGCTCCGCCATTCAATAAGATCATGGCTGATCTGATCATGGACTCAGCTCCACTTCCCTGCCAGCTCCCCATAACTCTTTATTCCCTTATTGCTCAAAAAACTGTCTATCTCTGCCTTAAATATATTCAATGACCCAGCCCCCACAGCTCTCTGGGACATAGAATTCCACAGATTTACAACCCTTTGAGAGAAGAAATTCCTCCTCATCTCAGTTTTAAATGGGCAGCCCCTTATTCTGAGACTATGTCCCCTAGTTTTAGTTTCCCCCATGAGTGGAAATATCCTCTCCGCATCCACCTTGTCTAGCCCCCTCATAATCTTATATGTTTCAATAAGACCACCTCTCATTCTTCTGAACTCCAATGTGTATAGGCCCAACCTACTCAACCTATCCTCATAAGTCAACCACCTCATCACCGGAATCAACCCAGTAAACCTTCTCTGAACAGCCTCCAATGCAAGTATATCCTTCCTTAAATACAGAGACCAAAACTGTACGCAGTACTCTAGGTGTGGCCTCACCAATACCCTGTACAACTGTAGCAGGACTTCTCTGCTTTTATACTCCATCCCACTTACAATAAAGGCCATCATTCCATTTGCCTTCCTGATTACTTGCTGTACCTACATACTAACTTTTTGTGTTTCATGCACAAGTACCCCAGGTCCCTCTGCACTGCAGCACTTGGCAATATTTCTCCGTTTAACATAATTTACTTCTCTATTTTTTCTGCCAAAGTGGATAACCTCACATTTTCCCACATTATTCTCCATCTGCCAAAGGCGCAAGATACAACCAAAAATTGGTTTAGGATGTAGGCTCCTCTGAAATTGTCACAATCCTCTCATTGGTTACGTTGGATGGTAATATTGGATGCAAAACATACCAATAATACGACAAGTAGAAGTATATTAAAAAACGCTAAGGTTTGGTCCTGATGGGGATGAAATCCTATCCCCGCTGCCAGCGAGATAACAGGTTGTCATCGCAACAAGCGGTGGAGTCTGACAGTGCTGCAGCTGACAGTCAGTGCTCCGCGCACCAGGCCCATCAATCACATCCTCGGACCCTTACCTGGGCTCCCCCCGCGCACCAGCCCGTCAATCACATCCCCGGCCCGCGCCACGCTTACCTGGGCTCCCCCCGCGCACCAGCCCGTCAATCACATCCCCGGCCCGCGCCACCCTTACCTGTGCTCTTCCCCGGGAGCTGCACTGATTCCGGCAGCCGCGGCTGCTGCTTGGCGTGCAGCTTTCCCATTTCATCGTGCATCTCCACGCCAGCCTTTTCTGTCAGCTTGTTTCTGACGGAACCGTTCAGCCCGTTACAGAAAATGAGCAAAAACAGGACAAGGTAACCGAACATTTCCAACATGGTTTAACGGCAGCGAGCCGATGGGGGCAGATAATACATCACGGAGGCAGAAAGAGCTGCGGGATTCGGAGCGTGTCCATGTTTGTTTATCTGCTGCTCGGTGCAGTCCTTATTGCTGTAGGATGGAAATTTCTCTCGAGGAATGGAGGGTGGAGGAGGAGGAGCTGGCGCCCTCCCCAGGAAACTCCCGCAAATGCAGTAGCACCTGTCCAACAAGCACCCAAGCTTACAGCAGAGTAGGGAGGCACAGGGATAGAGTAGAAATATCCAAACCCAGCGCAAAACACATTCTCCATTATTTTTCTAAACGTAATTTTTGAATTTCAAATTCAAGACTGCTGCATTGAATAGCTTAAGTTTTAAATTGCTACCGCTTCCTTCCATCCTTTTCCATGTGCATTACCCTGGCTGAACGAGACCATTTGCAACCTAGGTGTCCAAATTGACCCTGAGGTAAGCTTCAATCCACATATCCACTCCATCATCAAGACCGCCTACTTCCATCTCCATAATATGGGGAGCGGGCAGGAAAGTGGACCTGAGTCCATGATCCAATCCGATCAGCCATGATCGTATTAAATGGCACAGCAGGCTCGCCGTATGGCCTACTCCTGCTCCTATTTCTTATGTTCTTATTGTCCATCTCCTCCGCTACCTCAGCTCATCTGCTACCGAAACCCTCATCCCACACCTTTGTTACTAGCTTCCCATCTTAGACCCTCTGTAAACTTCAGCTTATCTAAAACTCTGCTACCCATATCTTAACTCGCACCAAATCCCGATCACCCCTGTGCTCACTGACCTACATTGGCTCCCAATCCGTTAATACCTCAATCTTAAAATTTTCATTCTGTTTTTTAAAGCAGTCCTCCCAATCTCTGAAACCTCCTCCAGCCCTACAACCCTCTGAGGCCTCTGTGTTCCTCTAATTCTGGCCTCTTGCGCATCCCCGATTTTAATCGCTCTACCAAATCTTTGGTCAAATGTCCTAATATCGCCTCGTGGCTTGGTGTCAAATTTAGTTTGATAATGCTGCTGTGAAAGGTCTTGGGATGTTTTATGATGTTAAAGGCGCGATATAGAAATGCAAGTTCTTGTTAACTTTGTTAAAGCAACCAAAACATGTATTTGCTCATTAAAGCATGTATTTACTGACCAATTCAGTTGGTCATTATCCCACCATTCACATCCTATTTTGACGAATGTTTTTCTAACATCTGGCATTACCATGTGAATTTGGGCCATCAGCCTGTCTCTCTAATCTCTCCTATCTTTCAACCTATCACAGACCTTCCCTTTTGTTCTTTTTTCCCCTCCCCTTTCAGTGCTTGTTAAGAATCTGTTCTTTTCAAACACTCTCCAGTTCTGATGAAGGGTCATCGACCCCAAATGTTAACTCTGTTTCCTATCCACAGATGCTGCCTGACCTGCTGAGATTTCCAGCATTTTCTGTTTTTATTCCAGATTCCAGCATCTGCAGTATTTTGCTTTTGCATGTATTTACTCTTCTTGGTAAACAGCTTCAAAGTAGTTTAGAATTTTTCTAGTCAAAAATTACAGATTTTTTCCATGTGATAATCCATAACTTTGTGCTTCAGTAGATGCGTTATTTTCACTGAAAGAAAATTAAAACCCAGGGTAAAGAATTTCCCAGTATGCATCACAATGATTCTTTGACTACAACTTGAAACCTCTCTTTCTTCATGCCATAATATGATTTAGTTTGCATTGAATGTGCAGCACAACAGGCTATTCGGCCCAGCTGGTCTATGCGGGTTTTTATGTTCTACACGAGCCTCCACTCACCCCTTTTCATCGAACTCAATTGGAAAGATATGGATTAATCAAAGACAGTCAGCATGGATTTGTCAAGGGAAGGTTGTGTCTGACTAACTTGATTACATTTTGAGAGGAGGTAACCAGGTGGGTCGATAAGGGCAGTGCGGTATGAAGTCGTGTCTGTGGATTTTAGCAAAGCTTTTGATAAGGTCCCAAATGGCAGACTGGTCACAAAAGTAATAAGCCCATGGGATCCAGGGCAAAGTGGCAAGTTGGATCCAAAATTGGCTCGGAGGCAGGAAGCAAAGGGTAATGGTTGATGGGTGTTTTGTGACTGGAAAGTTGTATCCAGTGGGGTTCTGCAGGACTCAGTGCTGGGTCCCTTGCTTTTTGTGGTATATATCAATAACTTGGGCTTAAATGTTGAAGGTATGATTAAGAAGTTTGCAGATGACACTAAAATAGGCCGTGTGGTTGATAATAAAGAAAGCTGCGGACTGCAGGAAGATATCAATGTACTGGTCAGGTGGGCAGAACAATGGCAAATGGAATTCAATCTGGATAAATGTGAGGTAATGCATTTGGGGAGGTCTAACAATGCAAGGGAATACACATTAAATGGTACAACACTGAAAACTGCAGAGGAACAAAGAGACCTTGGAGTACAGGTCCATAGATCCCTGAAAGTAGCAGGCCAGGTAGATAAAGGTGGCTAAGGAGGCATATGGAATACTTGCCTTTATTAGTCGAGGCATGGAATACAAGAGCAAGGAGGTTATGCTTGAACTGTATAAAACACTGGTTAGGCCACAGCTGGAGTAGTGTGTGTAGTTCTGCTCGCCACATTACAGGAAAGATGTGATTGCACTGGAAAGGGTGCAGAGGAGATTTACAAGAATATTACAAAAGCAAAATACTGCGGATGCTGGAATTTGGAACAAAAACAGAAGAAAATGCTAGAAATCTCAGCAGAAGAGAAAGCAGAGTTAACGTTTCGGGTCGATGACCCTTCGTCAGAACTGGAGAGTGTGCGGAAAGAACACATACTTAAGAAGCACCGAAAAGGGGAGGGGAAGAAATAATAAAAGGCAAGATCTATGATAGGATGGAATACAGGAGAGATTAGAGAGACAAAAGGCTAATGGGCCAATTTGAAATGGTAATGTCAGGAGTTAGATAAACATTAGTCAAGGTAGGGTGTGAATGGCAGGATAATGAAGAGCTACCATTAGAGACAAGGAGAAAAAAAGAAACCGGCTTGAGGCGGCAGGGGGGGGCGTGCTGAGAAGGGAGCCAAAGATTGGCAGCGGTTACGCTCTGAAATTGTTGAACTCGATGTTGAGTCCAGAAGGCTGTAAAGTGCCTAAATGAAAGATGAGGTGCTGTTCCTGGAGCTTGCATTGAGCTTCGTTGGAACAGTGTAGGAGACCGAAGACGGAGAGGTCAGAGTGGGAATGGAGTGGAGAATTAAAGTGACAGGCGACCAGAAGCTCAGGGTCACACTTGCGGACTGAACGGAAGTGTTCCACAAAGTGGTCACCCAATCTAGGCTTGGTCTCCCCAATGTAGAGGAGACCACATCGTGAGCAGCGAATACAGTATACTAAATTGAAAGAAGTACAAATAAATCACTGTTTCACCTGGGAGGAGTATTTGGGGCCTTGGATAGGGGAAGGGAGGAGGTAAAAGGGCAGGTGTTGCCTCTCCTGCGCTTACATGGAAAGGTGTCGTGGGAAGGGGAGGGGTGCTGGGGGTGACTGCGGCATGGACCAGGGTGTCTCGGAGGGAGCAGTCCTTTTGGAATGCTGAGAGGGGAGTGAAAGATGTGATTGGTGGTGGGATCACACTGGAGGTGGCAGAAATGGTGGAGGATGATCCGTTGAATGTGGAGGCTGGTGGGGTGAAAGATGAGAAAGGGAACCCTGTCATGGTTCTGAGAGGGAGGGGAAGGGGTGAGGTAGAGGTGCAAGAAATAGAATGGACACGGTCGAGGGCCATGTTAACCACGGTGGAGGGATATCCTCTGTTGAGGAAAAAGGAAGACATGTCAGAGGCACTAATGTGAAAGGTTAGGATTAGGGGTCGTCAGAGCAGATGTGAGGGAGACGGAGAAACTGGGAGAATGGAATGGAGTCCTTACAGGATGCAGGGTGGGAGGAAGTGTAGTCCAGGTAGCTATGGGAGTCAGTGGCTTATAGTGGATACTGGTCGAAAGCCTATGCCCAGAGATGGAAACGGAGAAATTGAGGAAGGAAGGGAAGAGTCAGGGATGGACCATGTAAAAGGTGAGGGAAGGTTGAAAATTGGATGCGAAGTGAATTAAATTTTCAAGTTCAGGGCAAGAGCAGAAAACAGCACTGATACAGTCATCAATGTAACGGGAAAAGAGGTGAGGGAGAGGACCCGAGTAGGACTGGAACAAAGAATGTGCCACATATCCCACGAAAAGGCAGACATAGCTAGGACCCATGCGGGTTCCCATAGCAACACCTTTCATTTGGAGGAAGTGAGTGGAGTTAAAGGAGAAGTTGTTCACTGTGAGAACAAGTTCAGCCAGGCGGAGGAGGGTGGTGGTGGATGGGGACTGGTTGGGCCTCTGCTCGAGGAAGAAGCGGAGCGCCCTCAGGCCATCTTGATGGGAGATGGAAGTGTAGAGGGATTGGACAACCATGGTGAAAAGGAAACGGTTGGCGCCGGGAAACTGGAAACCGTTAAAGTGACGAAGAGTGTTGGAAGAGTCGCGGATGTAGGTGGAAAGAGAGTGGACAAGGGGAGAAAAAAATAGAGTTGAGATAAGAAGAAAAAAGTTTTGTGGAGCAAGAACAGGCTGGAACGATGGGTCTACCAGGGCAGTCCTGTTTGTGATCTTTTGAAGGAGGTAGAAGCGGGCTGTGTGGGGTTGGGGAACTATGAGGTTGTTTCCCCTCACAAGAATGTTGCCTGCACTGGAGAATTTTGGCTATGAGCAAAGATTGGAGATGCTGGGTCTGTTTTCTTTAGAACAGAGAAGACTAAGGGGAGACCTGATTGAGGTGTATAACATTTTGAGGGACCTGGATAGAGTGGATAGGAAGGACCTATTTCCCTTGGCAGAGGAGTCAATAACCAGTGGACATAGATTTAAAGTAATTGGTGGGAGGCTTAGAGGGGAAATTTCTTCACGCAGAGGTTGATGGGGGTCTGGAACTCACTGCCTGAAAGAGTGGTAGAGGCAGGAAACCTCACTACATTTAAAAGATACTTGGATGTGCACTTGAAGTGCCGTAACCTACAAGGCTACAGACCAAGAGATGGAAAGTGGGATTAGGCCGGATAGCTCTTGGTTGGCCAGCACGGACACAATGGGCCAAAATGGCCTCCTTCCGTGCTGTAAATTTCTATGATTCTAACTCTACCAGCTTAACCTATTTCTTTATCTCTTGTGTTCATCTAATTTTCTTTTGCTTTTTCAAGTTAATTGAAAACCAACTGAAGAATTAATTTTAATAGCTTTATTCTTGTAAAGTTTCACGTTAAAACTATTTTTGAGTCCTTTATTTTTACATTATAACAGTGACTACACTTCAAATGCACTTCATTGGCTGTAAAGCACTTTGGGATGTCTGTTAAGGAACACTTTTATGTTGTCATCCCATTTTGTTCTGGGTCTGCCTTATGGCCTCTTGCACATTGCTTGTAGGTTACAGCACTACAAGGCTACGACCCAAGAGCTGGAAAGTGGGATTAGGCTGGATAGCTCTTCTTCGGCCAGCACAGACACAATGGGTTGAATGGCCTCCTTCTGTGCCATAAATTTCTATGATTCTATGATCAGTAACACAATTCACTTACTTAAGTAGCAGGATTACCTTTGAATGGGGACTATTTTCCTGACTGCTGTAGGCACGGAGCACTTGCGAGTTTTGTAATGAACTCTATCCTATATATGAAAATCGAACACAAGTTGCGATCTCAGAGTACAGCTTTACAGCACATTAGTAATATCCGTTATTGAAAAATGGCTCAGAAACAAAGGTACGCACTAAAGTAATGAATAGGTGAAACAATTGATTTGATTCTAGATCCCTTCACACCCTACTAATGGTTAAGCCTCAGTACAAAATCTCAAAATCTCAAAATAGATTTCTAGGCAACCTGACTAATTAACCACCATTGTCCCGGTTGGTTGATCAATGTCTCCCCTTGACGCTGGCCCTGCCAGGGCATTCATCAAACACCCTCAATGTGCAAAAGACCATGAGGCAGTCCCAGAACAAGATGGGATCATAGAATGGTTACAGCACGGAAGGCAGCCATTCGACCCGTCAAGCCCTTGCCGACAATATAAACGTACTCCTCAACAGCATGGATCTTACAGCTGATGAGGCACAAGTGAGAGCCCTCAACTGTTAACAATTGGAAGAAGCTGGTGGCAGCAACATCTTCTCATAGTTAAGCACCTAGAAGATGACACCTGGTGTGCGAAACCTATTTGTAAGCATCACCTCTTGCAGTAGTGGAAAAGTGTGAGGTAATTCATTGCTTTTGGATTTAAAAACCATTAACTTTAGAATGTTTATCTGTGGAAAATTCTAAAAATGTCCATGATTTGTATTCAGAGCATTCTAGAAACAAGTTTTGGAATTCATTTTAAATGTTTTCTTTAGGTAAAATTCCAGATTAAATTCTTCAGAGCCCACCATCTGCACTGCTCACTCACCTCTCCATAGCTCAACTTCCTTCACTACTTACCCCTCAACCAAGCATTAACTTCCCCAAAATACTATTCCCTCCTCACGTACACATTCCATCAAATGTTCATTTTGATGCAACTACGAACCTGAATTCTTACCACCATAATCATCAAATACTCACTGTCCATAAAAATCTCTGCCTCTTCAGTATTCACCGTCTCTCCCTGCTGCTTCACCATTCACTTCTCTGCTCCAAATATCCACTACCACCACTACTTCACCTACTATATCACTAACTACATGACTCTTACCTTATTCCCTACCCCGACAACCGCTCATTTTTCCACTCACATTCTTAACTGCTCCCATATCCTCTCCCAAACAGATCCACTCACAGTAAGCAACTGTGTACCGATGGATGTGGTGTATTTAGATTTCCAAAAGGCATTCGATAAGGTGCCACACAAAAGGTTACTGCAGAAGATAGAGGTATGCGGAGTCAGAGGAAATGTATTAGCATGGATAGAGAATTAGCTGGCGAACAGAAAGCAGAGAGTCGGGATAAATGGGTCCTTTTCGGGTTGGAAATCGGTGGTTAGTGGTGTGCCACAGGGATCGGTGCTGGGACCACAACTGTTTACAATATACATAGATGACCTGGAAGAGGGGGCAGAGTGTAGTGTAACAAAATTTGCAGATGACACAAAGATTAGTGGGAAAGCAGGTTGTGTAGAGGACACAGAGAGGCTGCAAAGAGATTTGGATAGGTTAAGCGAATGGGCTAAGGTTTGGCAGATGGAATACAAAATGTCGGAAAGTGTGATGTCATCCACCTTGGGGAAAAAACACAGTAAAAGGGAATATTATTTGAATGGGGAGAAATTACAACATGCTGAGGTGCAGAGGGACCTGGAGGTCCTTGTGCATAAATCCCAAAAAGTTAGTTTGCAGGTGCAGCAGGTAATCAGGAAGGCGAATGGAATGTTGGCCTTCATTGCGAGAGGGATGGAGTACAAAAGCAGGGAGGTCCTGCTGCAACTGTATAGGGGTATTGGTAAGGCCGCACCTGGAGTACTACGTGCAGTTTTGGTCACCTTACTTAAGGAAGGATATATTGGCTTTGGAGGGGGTACAGAGACGATTCACTAGGCTGATTCCGGAGATGAGGGGGTTACCTTATGATGATAGATTGAGTAGACTGGGTCTTTACTCGTTGGAGTTCAGAAGGATGAGGGGTGATCTTATAGAAACATTTAAAATAATGAAAGGGATAGACAAGATAGAGGCGGAGAGGTTGTTTCCACTGGTCGGGGAGACTAGAACTAGGGGGCACAACCTCAAAATACGGGGGAGCCAATTTAAAACCGAGTTGAGAAGGAATTTCTTCTCCCAGAGGGTTGTGAATCTGTGGAATTCTCTGCCCAAGGAAGCAGTTGAGGCTAGCTCATTGAATGTATTCAAGTCACAGATAGATAGATTTTTAACCAATAAGGGAATTAAGGGTTACGGGGAGCGGGCGGGTAAGTGGAGCCGAGTCCACAGCCAGATCAGCCATGATCTTATTGAATGGCGGAGCAGGCTCGAGGGGCTAGATGGTCTACTCCTGTTCCTAATTCTTATGTTCTTATGTAACTGTTGTAATGTAGGAAACCCAGCAGCCAATTTGCACACAGCAATGTGATAATGACCAGATAACCTGCTTTTGTTATGTTAATTGAGGGATAAATATTGGCCAGGACTCCAGGGATAACACCCCTGCTCTTCTTCGAAATTGTGCCATGGGATCTTTTACGTCCACCTGAGAGCAGACGTCTCATCCGAAAGATGGCACCTCCGACAATGCAGCACTCCCTCAGCACAGCATTGAAATGTAGCCTGGAATTTTGTGCTTAAGTCCCTGAAGTGAGACTTGGACCCACAATCTTCTGACTCAGAGGCAACCGAGCCTCAGCTGCCAATCCTGAATGAACAGCAGGAGAACTTAACAACAAATGAAGAAAATTAATCTGCCAAAGCCCCACTACCATGCAGGAAAGTGAAAAAATAAGATATGTTTGATTGATTGTTTTTTTTAGTAGAAAAGCACAATACTGTGAACTTTTTATTTGAGGAAGATTCTAGAATTGTTTGGACAGCAAAACTGTTCTGAGCATGCTAGAATTTGCAGCTTCTAGGCTCTGTCCCTTCATTCCTTGTTCCAAGTTTAGTATCTACCTTCGTTATTCTCTGGAGTAGATCATCATCATCATCATCATAAGCAGTCCCTCGGAATCGAGGAAGACTTGCTTCCGCTCTTAGTACGTGTTCTTAGGTGGCTGTACAGTCCAATACGAGAACCACAGTCTCTGTCACAGGTGGGACAGACAGTGGTTGAAGGGAATGGTGGGCGGGGAGCCTGGTTTGCCACACGCTCCTTCCACTGCCTGCGCTTGATTTCTGCATGCTCTCGGTGCCGATACTCGCTGAGAGCATGCAGCAGTGCTGGTCACTCTCATAAGTGGTCTGAGTGTGTCATGTTTTATGGCACTATATAAACTGGTGACACAGGAAGTTGTTACCATATTCGAGCTTAAAAGCATATCTGCACTCCTGAATTTTTCTGAAAAACTAAAGAAAATACTTGGAATACACATTAAGAGGTAGACATTGCCCTCCACCTGAAACAGGGCGCACCTACCATTATTTTAAAGTTTTTTCCACCACAATCCATGGGGCAGAGATACTGGAGAAATTCAGCACTTTTGTTTTCCTCTGTGGTGCCGTGTTACGGTCAAGTGCGGGTGGAAGTGTCCTCGCAGCGGGTCCGCCGCCCATATCAGTCATCAGCACTGCGCTGATGACGTCAGCATGCTACGTCGCGCTAATGCCTCACAACATCTCTCCCTTTCAGTTAAAGGGGAGGGCCGCTGCGAACTTTGCAGCCACTTCAGTGGCACCCACTGAGCCACCAGGGAGGGTTTCAGCCAGGCCAGCGGCCTGGCACCCAGGAGGGCGCACTGGACGGTGGCGGGGCCACTCTCACGGGGCAATTTCACAAGGGCAATTTTGCGAAGGGGTCCCTGCCAGATGGTAAGGGGTAGGCGTGTGCACGCTGCAGCGGGAAAACAGGTGGAGCAGTCCCGGACACCGCTCCGCTCCTGAGGAAGGGCAATTTCTAAAATGGTGGCCCCTCCACGGAGAGTCGGCGGCCATTCGGCGCCGCCCCGTGGCCTTATCAAAAGGGGCAATTTCGGCCCCTAGCATCTTCAAGAAACAAAAGACAGGTTAAGAGTTTGGAAAAGACCATTAAACCTTCACCATCTTGTGAAATTGCCACATGGGAGTAGCCCCTCCATTGTCCAGTGCCCCCGACAGTTTTTGCTGTCGGTGCACTTGCTGTGAAATGGTGGCACAGCCGCCCTTAAAGGGCGCAATGTCGTGGCCGCCATGTTTTTTTTGTTGGCCGACTGCCAGGTTGGCTTGACAATTATGCCCCCGGGTTTGGCCAGGTTGCCAACATGCAGCCTGGCACCCCCTCTTGGGCTGAAACTCTCCCTGGTGGCCCAGTTGGTGCCACTGAAGTGGCTGCAGAGTTCGCAGCCGCCTTCCCCTTTAACTGAATATATATATATTTATAGCTTTTCTTTTGCCTCACAATCACCTCCAACTCAATTCCTTCAAATTCAAGAGGTTATAATCATGCAAAAATCATCAACACAGAACACTAGTGAAAATAACGAGTGAATGGAGCTGTCTTTGTCCAGTTGTTAATGTGCCACCAACCAGAGATCAAGAACATGAGACCGTCATTTCAAGCCAACTGTGTAGTAGTATGTGCATATGCACTGAACTGGTCCTGGGTGTGGTGCTTGTACTAGATCTTTGAGATATCAAGATTGAAACACATCAAGACAAAAGAAATTCTGAAAGCAATTTAAACAGCCAATGGTACAGACTAATAGTAGCAATGTTCACTGAGCCACATATACTTTACGATTATTGGAACAGACCAAGATTACTGTTACATGGACAAGTGGAGGGTGGACATCCTCCCGAGTAGTAACTTTATAACTGCTGAAGTGATGCTGTGGCTGAGAGTATAATAAATCTAGGCAGTAACACAATTCAGTGCATAGATTTGTTTCCTTTGGATTAACTTGGACTGGAGGAAGGTATACAGTGGTGTTCCCCAGGGGTCGATTCCTGCACCACTGCTTTTCTTGATGTATATTAATGATGGACGTGAGTGTACAGGGCACAATTTCAAAATTTGCAGATAATACAAAACTTGGAATTATAGTGTACAGTGAGGAGGAGATTGATAGACTTCAGGAAGACATAGACAGACTGGTGAAATAGACGGACATGTGGCAGATGAAATTTAATGCAGAAAAGTGTGAAGTGATGCATTTTGGAAGAATGAGAAGATATACAAACTAAATGGTACAATCCTAAAGGGGGTGCACGAACAGAGAGACATGTGGGTATGTGTGCATAAATCATTGAAGGAGGCAGGGCAGGTTGAGAAAGAAGTTAAAAAGGTTTACGGGATCCTGGGCTTCATAAATAGAGATTTTGGGCCCAAGTTTTGAGCCGCGCCTAGAACGGCGCAGTCCCGACCTGGACGCCCGTTTTTCACGCCACAAAGTGCGCCGAAAAAAACCCTCCAGATTCTCCACCTCCCTGCAGGTCCTCTGGCCCTTGGCGCGGCACAGCACAAGCTGTAGGGGGCGGAGCCAGGTCCCTGCGCTGAAAACAGTGCTGGGACCTCTGCACATGCGCGCTACAGTGGGCGCCCAAAACTGTGTGGGAGGGGCCCGAAGCACGCAGCCCCTAGCCCTGGCCGAATGGCCTCACTGGGGCTGCGTGAATAAGGCTCCTCCCACAACCAGCTCCTACTTCCTCCCGACCTGACTCAACTCCCGCTTCCTCCGGACCTGACTCCCGCTCCCCCGCCTTGGACCCGACTCCTGCTCCGCCCCCCCGCCTCCGGACCCGACCCGACTCCCGCTCTCCCCCCCGCCTCCGGACCGGACCCGACCCGACTCCCGCTTCCCCCTTCCCCCCCGCCTCCGGACCGGACCCGACACCGACCCGACTCCCGCTTCCCCCCCACCACCCTCGGACTGGATCCGACCTGACCTCCCTCTCCCTCCCTCCCTCCCTCCCTCCCCCTGACCCGAACCGACCTCCCTCCCACCACCCCCCCCCCCCCCCCCCCCCGACCCGACCCAACGCCACCTACCTGTAAATCTGGTGCTGGGGACGGGCCCTGCCCGAAGTCTCAGGCCCGGCCCATTCAGCCTCCCTCCCCCTTCTCCTTTCCCCCCCCCCATCTCCTTCTCTCCCCCTTAACCCCAATCCCTCCCCCTTCTCCCCCTGCTCCCCCCCTCTCTCCCTCTACCCCCACCCTCCTTCCCTCGCTGTCAGAAACACAGACACTGACAGACAGAGAATGAGAGACACACAAAGACAGACAGAGATAGAGACACTGACAGAGACAGTGTGGGAGGGGGGAATCCCAGCACACTGTTGGAGGGCTCCCGGTGCTGCAGTCGGTAAGTAGAAAATGTTTTATTTATTGATTTTTTTTTAAAATTATTTTTTTTGATTGATTTATTGATGTATTTATCATTTATTATTGATGATGGCTCTTTATTTGTAAAACTGAAGTGTTTAATGTTTGTAAACTTCCCTTTAAACCCCTCCCCCCCATTCCCTACGCCTGATTAGAAAATCAGGCATAGGTTACACAAGGTTTTTTCGAGCGTACAAAAATCTTCACTTACTCCATTCTAAGTTAGTTTGGAGTAAGTTTTCACTGACGAAACTTTGAAAACAGGCGTAAATGGCCGGACACGCCCCCTTTTGAAAAGAAAATTCTGTTCCAAAGTGAAACTGTTCTAACTGACTAGAACTGGAGCAAACTAAATGACAAGAATTCCGATTTCTAAGATACTCCGTTCTACACCAGTTGCTCCTAAAAATCAGGAGCAAATCATATGGAAACTTGGAGCCATAGAGTACAAAAGTGTAGACATTATGATGACCCTGTATAAAACACTGGTTCCCAATTGTGTCCAATTCTGGGCACCACACTTTAGGAAGGATGCAAAGGCCTTAGAGAAGGTGCAGAATGATTCCAGGAATGAGGGACTTCAGTTACGTGGATAGACTGGAGAAACTGGGGTTGTTCTTGGAGCAGAGTAGATTGAGAGGAGATTTGATAGAGGTGTTCAAAATCATGAGGGTTCTGGACAGAGTAGATGGAGAGAAACTGTTCCCATTGGCAGAGGGTCAAGAACCAGAGGACACAGATTTAAGGTGATTGGCAAAAGAACCAAAGGTGACGTAAGAAAAAACTTTTTAACGCAGTGAATGGTTAAGATCTAGACTGCACTGCCTGAAAGGGTGGTGGAGGCAGACTCAATTTTATCTTTCAAAAGCGAGTTGGACAAGTATCTGAAGGAAAAAAATTGCAGGGCTACGGTGAAAGGGCAGGGGAGTGGGACTAGACAAAAGGCGGCACAGGCTCGATGGGTTGAATGGGCTTCTTCCATGCTGTAACCATTCTATGAAATCAGTGGTTCCATCTAATCACCAAAATCAGACTGTGTTTTACCACACGAAGATACCCGACTTTTGAAAATTTAGGTGTTATAAATTCATAGTTTGACCAAAAAAGATCCTAACATCAAGTTGTTTTGCAAAGTATATTTTCACGATTTTGACGTTTTAGTTTCAAAAAATGACACAGACTCCGTGAAATTCATACCCCATTTATTCCCTTTAAAAAGCCATGAAATACTATCACCCAGTACATATGCAAGATATTAAAGAACAAATGTTAATCTTAAAAAGTTAAACAGGGCAAAAACACTAATTTCCCTTCTGTCTTTATTTTAAACCTACAGGGACAGACTGATAGATTGATCCTAAAAGAATTTTGAAAACATTTGTGCATTTTCCTTTTATTAAGTGTAGCATAATTATAATTAGTAATCAATTACCTGTATTTAAATTTCACAAATGTAAGCAATTATTTTTTTTAAAAACTGCAATATAACTTGGTTGCTGATTCCGAATAGGCCAGTTTGTACAAATAGGAAATAAGAGAGATTGCACTAGATATTGTGTTATGATCTGTTCTCTCTTATTTTGGGGCAGTGAATTACATTTAGGTTTTCAATGTCATAACACAGTAGTCTGTGTTTACCAGGTTATACAGTGCAATCAAGAAAAAAAACGTTTCTGGTAAGAGTCCACAGTAAGAAGTATCAAAATAGTTCACTATAGTGCATCATACACATGCTCACAAATTTCATTGTTGACCAAAATAAAATGTGACAAAACTACAGAACGTATTACCCTCGATTCACCCAATGTGGGCAATCAAATCGCATTCCAAAACTTTGTAATATACATTCTCATTGTAAAACCATTTTGCTTTCACCCAAATATATTGTCAGCAGTCATGTAATGCTACGAAAAGATCTGTTAATTCAACAATGAATACATTTAAGATGACTTGTCCTTAAATGACTTTTAATGATTTGTTTTTCAGTGAGGATCTACTAACCTGTCGTGATATTGCACTTCAAAGTTAAAATTTAAAACACAGGTTGCTATAAATGTAACAGCAACAATGGCAATGAAGTTCACCATTTTGAACCTGCAGCTTTATGCAGATTTTGAAGTTCTAATTAGTGCAATGAAATACATGAACCACATCAGTAGGAACCAGCAAAGCTAAATTTATATTGCTCTTGCTCAATAATTGTACCTACAACCATGTCAATACAAATAAAGATGCTAGTGCAGACTGCATTCTTGGCAGTTCATTTCATACCATGTTAGTTAAGTTGTTCACTTCAAGTCCAGGGTTTGGCGTAATTTGAGTTCCAGGCAGTTTATTTAAACTCAAGTGGCGCTTAAGTTTCTGCAGCCCCATCTCCATTCACTTCCTGTGGCTGGAGTTGCTGCCGTTCAATGGAATCTTCATGAGGCGGTCGGACACGTTTGAAAAAACCGAACTGTAAAACAAAACTCACAAATTGTAGTTTACCTGATTTAAATGATGCCAGTAGGCAACTGCACCACTAGAGATACATCTCGGGAACTCATCTTGTGGAGTAGAGTGTAAACTGTGGCATAAGTGGCTAGGCTGTGGGGAGAGGATAGGGCTCAGGCCACGATTCCACTCTGGACCCAACAGTGGGGTCCACATTCACCCTTCAGTACGCTTCTTCTCACTCGGCATACCAGCTACCGATCCTGCTTCTGACGACTGAGAGACCAGGAAAGTGGAAATGTCAATGTTGGAAGTCCCCATCCCCTTCAAAATCACTGGAAGGGGTAGGCAGCCAAGGTTCTGGTCCTTACAAAGCCCTGCAGAATTCACCATGTTGGGCTGGTATATGACATATCCAAGTCCTGCCCTATTTTCTGGCACTTCTGCCACAATCCTGCTGAAAATGCAGAAGGAGAGCACTGCAAGGACCAAGGATTTTCAGCCCCCTCACCTCTGAGCAAACATACAGCTTTGAATGAAAATGTTTAAAACTGCAATTTAGAAATGTCAAAGGTTTTTGGTGAGCTAATAAGTCACTAGTGAGAATCAAGACTGTTTTAATCTCAATGGGAATGCACAAGATGTTCCCATTCAAGGACCAGAGATGATATCAGATCAATACATTAAACATCCCTGCATTATAATGCTCTAACACAACAAATGCAAGATCTTGTTGCATTTTGAATTTAACCAAATTTGGGGATTGTGATCAGAATGTTATCATCTACAAGCAGGACTACAATGTTTAAATGCTGTTTAGGCGTTCTTTCAGAGCATGCTATTTCTTATGGCAACAGCTAGGAGTTTGGGCAATCCTGACTGCAGTGATGCACCTGATTCAGCATGGCACTAGTGCCCCTATTTAGCGCATCTGTGTGAACAGTACAATCTGCCTGACTAGCATTGGGTCTGTGCAAAAGGGTCCGAACAAGCTCAATTCAGGATTCTAAATGTTAACTCATGGGATTTCCTGTGGTCAGCCAATATAGTATATTCAGATTTACGCAAGTGAGCTTCCAGCCCATATTGGGACTGGCGCTGGGAGCTCACTGGTGGAGGAATTGAGCTAAAATTGCATCGTGGGGAAACTAAAAAGCATGTGACAGGAGATGATAGTCAATCTCAGCATTGTGTGCACGAACGGCAAGATTGGAGAACAAGGAAGTTGTCATGAAGGATGATCAGGGCTGGGAACTCAACATCCAGGGGTATTCAACATTCAGGAAGGATAGAATAAAAGGAAAAGGAGGTGGGGTAGCATTGCTGGTTAAAGAGGAGATTAATGCAATAGTTAGGAAGGACATTAGCTTGGATGATGTGGAATCTATATGGGTAGAACTGCAGAACACCAAAGGGCAAAAAACGTTAGTGGGAGTTGTGTACAGACCTCCAAACAGTAGTAGTGATGTTGGGGAGGGCATCAAACAGGAAATTAGGGGTGCATGCAATAAGGGTGCAGCAGTTATAATGGGTGACTTTAATATGCACATAGATTGGGCTAACCAAACTGGAAGCAATACGGTGGAGGAGGATTTCCTGGAGTGCATAAGGGATGGTTTTCTGGACCAATATGTCGAGGAACCAACTAGGGGGGGAGGCCATCTTAGACTGGGTGTTGTGTAATGAGAGAGGATTAATTAGCAATCTCGTTGTGCGAGGCACCTTGCGGAAGAGTGACCATAATATGGTGGAATTCTGCATCAGGATGGAGAATGAAACAGTTAATTCAGAGACCATGGTCCAGAACTTAAAGAAGGGTAACTTTGAAGGTATGAGGCGTGAATTGGCTAGGATTGATTGGCGAATGATACTTAAGGGGTTGACTGTGGATGGGCAATGGCAGACATTTAGAGACCGCATGGATGAACTACAACAATTGTACATTCCTGTCTGGCGTAAAAATAAAAAAGCGAAGGTGGGTCAAGCGTGGCTATCAAGGGAAATCAGGGATAGTATTAAAGCCAAGGAAGTGGCATACAAATTGGGCAGAAATAGCAGCGAACCCGGGGACTGGGAGAAATTTAGAACTCAGCAGAGGAGGACAAAGGGTTTGATTAAGGCAGGGAAAATGGAGTACGAGAAGAAGCTTGCAGGGAACATTAAGACGGATTGCAAAAGTTTCTATAGATATGTAAAGAGAAAAAGGTTAGTAAAGACAAACGTAGGTCCCCTGCAGTCAGAATCAGGGAAAGTCATAACGGGGAACAAAGAAATGGCGGACCAATTGAACAAGTACTTTGGTTCGGTATTCACTAAGGAGGACACTAACAACCTTCCGGATATAAGAGGGGTCAGAGGGTCTAGTAAGGAGGAGGAACTGAGGGAAATCCTTATTAGTCGGGAAATTGTGTTGGGGAAATTGATGAGATTGGCATCCCAGAGTACTTAAGGAGGTGGCCTTGGAAATAGCGGATGCATTGACAGTCATTTTCCAACATTCCATTGACTCTGGATCAGTTCCTATCGAGTGGAGGGTAGCCAATGTAACCCCACTTTTTAAAAAAGGAGAGAGAGAGAAAACAGGGAATTATAGACTGGTCAGCCTGACATCGGTAGTGGGTAAGATGATGGAATCAATTATTAAGGATGTCATAGCAGCGCATTTGGAAAGAGGTGACATGATAGGTCCAAGTCAGCATGGATTTGTGAAAGGGAAATCATGCTTGACAAATCTTCTGGAATTTTTTGAGGATGTTTCCAGTAGAGTGGACAAGGGAGAACCAGTTGATGTGGTATATTTGGACTTTCAGAAGGCTTTCGACAAGGTCCCACACAAGAGATTAATGTGCAAAGTTAAAGCACATGGGATTGGGGGTAGTGTGCTGACATGGATTGAGAACTGGTTGTCAGACAGGAAGCAAAGAGTAGGAGTAAATGGGTACTTTTCAGAATGGCAGGCGGTGACTAGTGGGGTACCGCAAGGTTCTGTGCTGGGGCCCCAGCTGTTTACACTGTACATTAATGATTTAGACGAGAGGATTAAATGTAGTACCTCCAAATTTGCAGATGACACTAAGTTAGGTGGCAATGTGAGCTGCGAGGAGGATGCTATGAGGCTGCAGAGCGACTTGGATAGCTTAGGTGAGTGGTCAAATGCATGGCAGATGAAGTATAATGTGGATAAATGTGAGGTTATCCACTTTGGTGGTAAAAACAGAGAGACAGACTATTATCTGAATGGTGACAGATTAGGAAAAGAGGAGGTGCAACAAGACCTGGGTGTCATGGTACATCAGTCATTGAAGGTTGGCATGCAGGTACAGCAGGCGGTTAGGAAAGCAAATGGCATGTTGGCCTTCATAGCGAGGGGATTTGAGTACAGGGGCAGGGAGGTGTTGCTACAGTTGTACAGGGCCTTGGTGAGGCCACACCTGGAGTATTGTGTACAGTTTTGGTCTCCTAACCTGAGGAAGGACATTCTTGCTATTGAGGGAGTACAGCGAAGGTTCACCACACTAATTCCCGGGATGGCGGGACTGACCTGTCAAGAAAGACTGGATCAACTGGGCTTGTATTCGCTGGAGTTCAGAAGAATGAGAGGGGACCTCATAGAAACGTTTAAAATTCTGATGGGTTTAGACAGGTTAGATGCAGGAAGAATGTTCCCAATGTTGGGGAAGTCTAGAACCAGGGGTCACAGTCTAAGGATAAGGGGTAAGCCATTTAGGACCGAGATGAGGAGAAACTTCTTCACCCAGAGTGGTGAACCTGTGGAATTCTCTACCACAGAAAGTTGTTGAGGCCAATTCACTAAATATATTCAAAAAGGAGTTAGATGTAGTCCTTACTACTAGGGGGATCAAGGGGTATGGCGAGAAAGCAGGAATGGGGTACTGAAGTTGAATGTTCAGCCATGAACTCATTGAATGGCGGTGCAGGCTAGAAGGGCTGAATGGCCTACTCCTGCACCTATTTTCTATGTTTCTATGTTTCTATGATAAGTTTACCCTGTGGCTGACACCCCAACAAAGGAGGAAATACCACCGGAGCAACGGGACATAAAGAGGAGCTTACCCACACAGGGTGCAGCACGAGCAGCTCGGAGAGTGAGACAAAAGCAAAGTGGGTGACAAATCGGACGTCACGGCATCCCAGGTTGCTGATTGGTTGGCCTCTTGTGGTGCAAGGATATGCCCAGCAGCGGGGTCGTGGCCCAGGAGCGGCGTAGCACGGGCCAACATCGAGTTCATGAGGCTGCCACTGCGCCCTATGAAACCCAGGGTGGGAAGGAAAAAGGAGGACAGGAGGAGTATGTGTGTTTGTATATGATAGGCCCATACAGCAGAGCCTGGTCTCCAATCGTCTTGGTCCTCTTGTCACTGGACCAAGACCTTGCTCTGCTAAGCCCGAGTGGTAATCGGTGTGCAACTGTCACCCCACGTTAAAAGAACTCATGCACAGACATCTTCCACCCTTCAAAATGAAGTTTGGGACCTGGAACATCAGGACCCTCATGGACAACCCCAACAGCGACAGACCGGAACGTTACACTGCTATCGTTGCCCGGGAACTCAGACGCTTCGATGCCGACATCACCGCCGTAAGTGAGACCTGGCGGGCAGGGGAAGGACAGCTCAAAGAACAAGGTGGTAGTTACACCATTTTTCTGGAAAGGCAAACCAGAAGAAGAACGCCACTTCCATGAAGTTGGTTTCGCCATCAAGAACGAGCTGGTCGGCCGCCTCAGAGACTCCCCCTGTGGGATAAGCGAGCGTCTCATGACTCTCCGTCTCACCCTAGCCCGGAACCAGTACACCACAGTCATCAACACTCAATGCAACAGATGAGACCAAAGAGGAATTCTACTCCAGCCTTGAACAATCCCTGTCCTGAGCCCCTACGGACGACAAACTGATCCTCCTTGGTGACTTCAATGCCAGATGCAGTAAGAACACAGATCTCTGGGGAGGCGTGATCGGCAGAGAGGGGGTAGGGAAAACCAACTCCAGTGGTACCCTGCTCCTGACAAAATGCCGAGAACATGACCTTGTCATCACCAACACCTTGTTCCGTCAGAGGGACAAGTACAAGGATGTGCGCATCACCCGCACCATGACAGGAGCCGACGACTGCTGGGCGGTCCGCCACCTAATCCGCTTTGTCATTATCAATATAGCCACAAAACAGCGATGGCAACAGAAACGATGCTGCAGGATAATCAATGATGGGGCACTTATAGACCCGGTTAAGAAAGCCCTATTCAGCCAGCACCTCACTGCTAACCCTCGATGATCCCGAGACGCAGAGTGCCCACAGCGCCTGGTCTTCCCTCAATGTCTCCATACCCAACGTCTGCGATGAGATACTCGGTCACTCAATCAGGAAACACCAAGATTGGTTTGACGAGAATAACCAGGAGATCCAGGAGCTAATAAGCTGCAAGCGCAAGGCATTTTCTGAACTTAAAGCAGCAACCCAATTCAGGAGCAGCAAAGCAGCTCTACAGGCAGCTGAAGGCAGAGGTCCAACAAAAAACCCATGACCTAAAGAATAGATGGTGGGTTGAAAAAGCACAGGAGATCCAGCAGCTGGCCGACAACCACAATGTACGAGGATTCTTCAGCGCAGTCAAGACCACCGACAGCCCAAGCACCCAAGGCCCCACCCCACTGCTGGCCAAGAACGGATAGGCACTCATTAAGGACACCGAGACAATCAGGGCCCGTTGAAAGGAGCACTTCAAAGATCTTCTTAACCAAGACTTTGCCTTCGACACATATGTCCTCGACTCCATCACACAACATGCTACCCGCCACCATTTCAGCAAAACCCCAGCTATACACGAGGTAGAAAAGGCCATCCGTCAGCTCAAGAACCACAAGACATCAGGAGCAGATGGAAACCCCACTGAGGCACAAAAGTAGGGCGGAGAAGCACTATTGGCATGAATGCATGACCTCATCTCTCTTATCTGGAAGAAGGTGAGCATGCCAGGAGATCTCAGAGATGCCATAATTGTGCCCATCTTCAGAAAAGCGGATAAGTCCGACTGCGGCAACTACAGAGGAATCTCCCTACTGTCGGCCACTCAAAGACTCAAAGTCATCGCAAGTATCCTCCTCAATTGTCTTCTCCCTGTGGCTGAAGAACTTCTCCCAGAGTCGCAATGCGGATTCCGTCCACTAAGGGGTACAACGGACATGATCTTCACCGCATGACACCTACAAGAGAAATGCAGGGAACAGCACCAATCTTTGTACATGGTCTTCTTTGACCTCACAAAGGCCTTTGAGATTGTCAACCCTGAGGGACTAAGGAGTGTCGTCCTCCATTTTGCCCCCAAAAGTTTGTCACCATCCTCCGCCTGCTCCACGATGACATGCAAGCCATAATCCTGACCAATGGATCCACCACAGACCCAATCCACATTCAGACTGGGGTCAAGCAGGGCTGCGTCAATGCTTCAATGCTCTTCTCGATCTTCCTTGCTGCAATGCTCCATCTCATTCTCAGCAAGCTCCCCGTTGGAATGGAACTAAATTATAGAACAAATGGGAACTTGTTCAACCTTCGCCGCCTCCAGGCTAGATCCAAGGTCGTTCCATCCTCTGTCATTGAACTACAGTACGCGGATGACGCTTGTGTCTGCACACACTCGGAGGCAGAACTCCAAGCCATTGTCAACACCTTCACCAAGGCGTATGAAACCATGGGCCTTACACTAAACATCCGTAAAACAAAAGGTCCTCGACCAACCTGACTGCGCCACACAGCACTCTTTCTCCCTCCTCCCGCCGCCCCCCGGCATCAAAATCCACGGCGCGGCCTTGGACAAAGTGGACCATTTTCCATACCTCGGGAGCCTACCAGCAGCAAGGCCAGACATCAATGATGAGGTTCAACATCATCTCCACTGTGCCAGCGCAGCCTTCGGTCGCCTGAGGAAGAGTCTTTGAAGACGAGGACCTCAAATCTGGCACCAAGTTTATGGTCTACAGGGCAGTAGTGATACCCGTCCTCCTTTATGGCTCAGAGACATGGACTATATATAGTAGACATCTCAAGGCACTAGAGAAGTACCACCAGCCTCCGCAAGATCCTGCAAATCCACTGGGAGGATAGATACACCAACGTCAGTATTCTCGCACAGGCCAACATCTCCAGCATCGAAGCACTGACCACACTCGACGAGCTCCGTTGGGCGGGCCACATCCTTCGCATGCCCGACATGAGACTCCCTAAGCAAGCGCTCTACTCAGAACTCCTACACGGCAAACGAGCCCCAAGTGGGCAGAGGAAATATTTCAAGGACACCCTCAAAGCCTCCTTGATAAAATGCAACATCCCCGCTGGCACCTGGGAATCCCTGGCCCAAGACGACCCAAAGTGGAGGAAGAGCATCCGGGAGGGCACTGAGCACCTTGAGTTTCATTGCTGAGAGTGTGTAGAAATCAAGCGCAGGCAGCGGAAGGAGCATGCAGCAAACCAGTTCCACCCACCCCTTCCTTCAACGATTGTCTGTCCCACCTGTGACAGAGATTGTAATTCCCGCATTGGACTGTACAGCCACCTGAGCACTCACTTTTAGAGTGGAAGCAAGTCTTCCTCGATTTCGAGGGACTGCCTATGATGATGATAACCCTATGGTATGATTTACCAGGCCCAAAAATGAATGCTACAAAAGTGTCATTAGCAACCAGTTGCAGATTTACTGGTGAGTGGGTAGCACTCTGGCTGAAAGTGCAGATGATCCTTATACTCGACTGGATAGAGCCAGAGGCAAAGAAATGTTGAATGCACTGGTAATCTTGCCTACCAATTATATTGCTGTCCATATGGTGCAGGTTCACTGCCGGTATCCTTGCAGATAGGAGCCAAGTTACCCATGGCAAATAAGCTAGTTTAATTGATGTGGAAATTAGTCAAGATACGTGGGGATCAAAATCCAGTTCGGCCCATTTTCGGATTAGAAATAGGAGACGTGCTTTGAGCGCGTATCAGAGGCCGAAGGTCTGAGGCTCACTCAAAACACTAAAGGCGCTATCGTAAGTGCAAGTTAATATCAGCTTGTATCTTTTATCTTCAATGACAGCTCTGACCAGACATCCTTGGAGTGATTGAGCACTTGAGAATTCTGTCATATCCTTTAGTTCTGGCAGGAGATTTGAACTCTGCAGATGAACGGAGATTTGTATCATCCACATACAACATTGATCTGTAAGGTCTACCACAAGACAAACCTAAACACAAAAGTGTTGGGGAAAAAAACTTTGATTCATAACAGCTAGTACCTAACAAAGAAATACTAAAACTTAAGCCCCTGATTGCGAGAGGAAATAGTATTCCAGAGATTACAAATTTATATTTGGCATTATATCCTTAGGTTACTAAATAAACCAACATAGCAAACCAAAGAACTTTGAAAAGATATGTTGAGCAATTTCATTTGTTACCCTTCTACTTGCCACTCATGTTTTTGTAATGCTGATGTCAACATTTTCTGGCTGCTTATAATTTTAGTTCTAAAAGTTTCTTAGTCTCCTCAAGAGATTCAATGGGTTGGGTAGAGTTCATAGGGCAAGTTTTCATGGTCTATGGAGCCAAATTTAATTTCCTTAGAATCTCAAAGCTTTATTAATTAATACATTAACATATTAATCTGAAGTCAAAGAAACCAGTAGATGTAGCTTTGTTGTGATGAATAGCTGTACTAGGAGGATATTAAAATATACACCCATAAACTTGGTTCTTCCTCTATTACAGTTCTCTCAGTTATAGACATGAAAAAAGAAAATCTCCTCCATAAAGCTTTGTGTGTTGTTTCCAACCTCCGCTTTTAGCTGAAATTTGCTCTTACTTCGGATTTACATTTGTATTTATAGATGCTGAATTACGGATCTTTTAACAAGAGAAACCACATTAAAAAAACACTTTTGTATGGCATTTCCTTATTAGAATACTTCTCACATGACAGAAAGGCAATGTAATCAAGCGTCTATTATCCAATGGTATTTCTGCAATTTTCAACAGAGATTGATCAAAACTACAAGAAGTTTGACAAAGTGTAGTACTTACTTTGTACATGACAAATACCAAGAGAGCTAGAAGTAGTAGACCAGCCAGAAGTGCCAATATAATAACCCAAACTGGCACCGGTTGAGAATGTGGTGGCATGTCCCAAGTCACTAAGGTGGTAACCTTCAAATTAAAAAAAAATTATGCTGGTTAAAACATTGTTTTTTAAAAAAGGGAATTTTATTTTCAAAAATATTAATGGATTTAAAAGAAGTACTTACCACAATAGATCCATTAGGAAGTTCTGCAGAGAAGTTTTTATATGGCATTTCTATGACGCTGTATGATGCTGAAGCCATCAAGGAGTAGGACTGATTCTCTTTCTAGTTACATTAAAAAGAAATGAAAAGGGCATGTATTTTGATGAGATATAGATATATCGTTGCATAGAGATGTACATATATTGACATTTTCTACAAGATCCTATTCAAGTCACTGGTTCCTTCATATAACACTAGGAAAAAATAAAACTGTACAAAATAATAATAGGAGACACCAAACGGAGTAAGATTTATGCAGCCTGTAAAAATCTAAAAAGTATATTTCAAAAACTTTCTGTCACTCACCTTCATGAATGTTTGAGCCCACATTCGTGATCTAATGTGTAGAACTACACCCTGGCCTCTTTCCAGCTTGCCAATCTGACAGTTTATTTTCATACATTCTGCTGTGCCACATCCCTATAGGAATTAACAAGACACATCATTAGATTTAAAACCAATGACAATATGTTCCCTTAAATTTGTTCTACAAAATATACACACTGCGAGTTGCTTTGGACACTTGAAATATATTTATTTTCCCAATTATATGTTGAAATTTATGGATTGGAGAATTAATTTTAGCTTCTTATTCAATATATCTTTCATTAAAAGGGAAATACCATATAATAGTTCTAACAAAAATTGCAGATTCAATATATATACATATATATATCTGCACTATACAGTAAGGGATTTCTAAATTAGTAAACTAATAAAGCACGTTTATCATCTCTTTACAGGATTAAAAAATGAAGCAAACCAATATTTAATAAAAATACAATGATATTCATTGTACCATTTTATCTTGATTCCTTCTTGTATAATACAAATGCTTGGAGACACCTCTGAAAACACAGCCTCAAAATGGAGGAAAGTATTTTTGTGCATCAACCCTTGATCATAATCTCTGGAATTTCCTTCAAAATCCATCTACCTCTCCATTTCTTTCTGTATCTTTAAAAACCTCCTCACAACACATTTTTTCGACCAAACTTTTATTCACGTCTGCTATTCCTCCTCACACCCCCATCCTCTTATATTCGATATAATATATATATATAGAGCTCCAAGACTACTACATATAATTGGAAAATGAATCATCTGTAAATGGCCATTTATCAAACAAGAGCTGTTTTAAATGTTGAAGGCTTCTGTAATGGCAATCAATTTCTGACACTTTAAAATTTAAAAAATCTTACATAAGAACATAAGAAATAGGAACAGAAGTAGGCCATATGGCCCCTTGAGCCTGCTCCGCCATTCAATAAGATCATGGCTGATCTGATCATGGACTCAGCTCCAATTCCCTGCCCACTCCCCATAACCCCTTATCCCCTTATCGTTTAAGAAACTGTCTATTTCTGTCTTAAATTTATTCAATATCCCAGCTTCCACAGCTCTCTGAGGCAGCGAATTCCACAGATTTACAACCCTCAGAAGAAATTTCTCCTCATCTCAGTTTTAAATGGGCGGCCCCTTATTCTAAGATCATGCCCTCTAGTTCTAGTCTCCCCCATCAGTGGAAACATCCTCTCTGCACCCACCTTGTCAAGCCTCCTCAATCTTATACGTTCCGATAAGATCACCTCTCATTCTTCTGAATTCCAATGAGTAGAGGCCCAACCTACTCAACCTTTCCTCATAAGTCAACACCTACATCTCCGGAATCAACCAAGTGAACTTTCTCTGAATCGCCACCAAAGCAAGTATATCCTTTCATGAATATGGAAACCAAAACTGCATGCAGTATTCCAGGTGTGGCCTCACCAATACCCTGTTTAGCTGCAGCAAGACTTCCCTGCTTTTATACTCCATCCCCATTGCAATAAAGGCCAAGATTCCATTGTACCCGCGTACTATCCTTTTGTGTTTCATGCACAAGTACCCCCAGGTCCTGCTGTACTATAGCACTTTGAAATCTTTCTCAATTTAAATAATAACTTGCTCTTTGATTTTTTTCTGCCAAAATGCATGACCTCACACTTTCCAACACTATACTCCATCTGCCAAATTTTTTCCCACTTACTTATCCCGTCTATATCCTTTTGCAGATTTTTTGTGTCCTCCTCACACATTGCTTTTCCTTCCATCTTTGTATCGTCAGCAAACTTGGCTACGTTACACTCGGTCCCTTCTTCCAAGTCGTTAATATACATTTTAAGTAGTTGGGGTCCCAGCACTGATCACTGCGGTATCCCACTAGTTACTGATTGCCAACCAGAGAACGAACCATTTATCCCGACTCTCTGTTTTCTGTTAGTTAGCCAATCCTCTATCCATGCTAATATATTGCCCCCAACCCAGTGAACTTTTATCTTGTGCAGTAACCTTATCCAATTCCCTCACTGTTATAATACTTGTTTGCTTGTTGCCAAGCAGCAACACAAATGGTGTTGCACTAAAAGTGATCTACTTTAATGACACTACAAAGCTATTTCTTTTCTGATTAACCATGAACATATCACAAAAAATTATGTATTCCGTGTCAATAAGCAGTCTATTGATACTCAGGGATGTTCCTCAAAATAGCAGGAGCTTGAACAAAATAAGGATTTCAACTGACAGTTCCACATGGCAGTATATATGGAAAGTAAAAGATGACAAGAAGTGAATTAAACCTTGAAGAAAAGAAGCTAATGTCAAAATTGTGATGTTCAGCAACTGCTTGAGTGATTCCCAGGTAGCTCAGTGGCAAAATGCCCTATGTAAATTACGGTGCTAGTTTATTAGTTTCAACCAGTCAGCTGTGGGGCAATGTTCCCAGACCTGAAAGGGACAAGAGAAAGAGTTGCCACAGTTTCCATTCATGATCGTTATTCAGTGAATACGGAATAAGGGCAGGCTCAGACTTTGCTGTAAACATAGAAACATAGAAAATAGGTGCAGGAGTAGGCCATTCGGCCCTTCTAGCCTGTACCGCCATTCAATGAGTTCATGGCTGAACATGTAACTTCAGTACCCCATTCCTGCTTTCTTGCCATACCTCTTGATCCCCCTAGTAGTAAGGACTACATCTAACTCCTTTTTGAATATATTTAGTGAATTGGCCTCAACAACTTTCTGTGGTAGAGAATTCCACAGGTTCACCACTCTCTGGGTGAAGAAGTTTCTCCTCATCTCGGTCCTAAATGGCTTACCCCTTATCCTTAGACTGTGACCCCTGGTTCTGGACTTCCCCAACATTGGGAACATTCTTCCTGCATCTAACCTGTCTAAACCCATCAGAATTTTAAACGTTTCTAAGGTCCCCTCTCATTCTTCTGAACTCCAGTGAATACAAGCTCAGTTGATTTAGTCTTTCTTGATAGGTCAGTCCCGCCATCCCGGGAATCAGTCTGGTGAACCTTCGCTGCACTCCCTCAAAAACAAGAATGTCCTTCCTCAGGTTAGGAGACCAAAACTGTACACAATACTCCAGGTGTGGCCTCACCAAGGCCCTGTACAACTGTAGCAACACCTCCCTGCCCCTGTACTCAAATTCCCTCGCTATGAAGGCCAACATGCCATTTGTTTTCTTAACCGGCTGCTGTACCTGCATGCCAACCTTTAATGACTGATGTACCATGACACCCAGGTCTCGTTGCACCTCCCCTTTTCCTAATCTGTCACCATTCAGATAATAGTCTGTCTCTCTGTTTTTACCACCAAAGTGGACAACCACACATTTATCTACATTATACTTCATCTGCCATGCATTTGCCCACTCACCTAACCTATCCAAGTTGCTCTGCAGCCTCATAGCATCCTCCTCACAGCTCACACTGCCACCTAACTTAGTGTCATCCGCAAATTTGGAGATACTACATTTAATCCCCTCGTCTAAATCATTAATATACAGTGTAAACAGCTGGGGCCCCAGCACAGAACCTTGCGGTACCCCACTACTCACCGCCTGCCATTCTGAAAAGTACCCATTTATTCCTACTCTTTGCTTCCTGTCTGACAACCATTTCTCAATCCACATCAGCACACTACACCCAATCCCATGTGCTTTAACTTTGCACATTAATCTCTTGTGTGGAACCTTGTCGAAAGCCTTCTGAAAGTCCAAATATACCACATCAAATGGTTCTCCCTTGTCCACTTTACTGGAAACATCCTCAAAAAATTCCAGAAGATTTGTCAAGCATGATTTCCCTTTCACAAATCCATGCTGACTTGGACTTATCATGTCACCTCTTTCCAAATGCGCTGCTATGACATCCTTAATAATTGATTCCATCATCTTACCCACTACCGATGTCAGGCTGACCGGTCTATAATTCCCTGTTTTCTCTCTCCCTCCTTTTTTAAAAAGTGGGGTTACATTGGCTACCCTCCACTCAATAGGAACTGATCCAGAGTCAATGGAATGTTGGAAAATGACTGTCAATGCATCCGCTATTTCCAAGGCCACCTCCTTAAGTACTCTGGGATGCAGTCCATCAGCCCCTGGAGATTTATCGGCCTTCAATCCCATCGATTTCCCCAACACAATTTCCCGACTAATAAGGATTTCTCTCAGTTCTTCCTCCTTACTAGACCCTCTGACCCTTCTTATATCCGGAATGTTGTTCGTGTCCTCCTTAGTGAATACCGAACCAAAGTACTTGTTCAATTGGTCCGCCATTTCTTTGTTCCCCGTTATGACTTCCCCTGATTCTGACTGCAGGGGACCTACGTTTGTCTTTACTAACCTTTTACTCTTTACATATCTATAGAAACTTTTGCAATCCGTCTTAATGTTCCCTGCAAGCTTCTTCTCGTACTCCCATTTTCCTGCCCTAATCAAACCCTTTGTCCTCCTCTGCTGAGTTCTAAATTTCTCCCAGTCTCCGGGTTCACTGCTATTTCTGGCCAATTTGTATGCCACTTCCTTGGCTTTAATACTATCCCTGATTTCCCTTGATAGCCACGCTTGACCCACCTTCCCTTTTTTATTTTTATGCCAGACAGGAATGTACAATTGTTGTAGTTCATCCATGCGGTCTCTAAATGTCTGCCATTGCCCATCCACAGTCAACCCCTCAAGTATCATTCGCCAATCAATCCTCGCCAATTCACGCCTCATACCTTCAAAGTTACTCTTCTTTAAGTTCTGGACCATGGTCTCTGAATTAACTGTTTCATTCTCCATCCTAATGCAGAATTCCGCCGTATTATGGTCACTCTTCCCCAAGGGGCCTCGCACAACGAGATTGCTAATTAATCCTCTCTCATTACACAACACCCAGTCTAAGATGGCCTCTCCCCTAGTTGGTTCCTCGACATATTGGTCTAGAAAACCATCCCTTATGCACTCCAGCAAATCCTCCTCCACCGTATTGCTTCCAGTTTGGTTAGCCCAATCTATGTCCATATTAAAGTCACCCATTATAACTGCTGCACCCTATTGCATGCACCCCTAATTTCTTGTTTGATACCCTCCCCAACATCATGTAATGCCTCCATGGTTTGCCTGCCAGCTGGTCATCATCGTCTGGGCTCAATCCTATTGTAGAATTGCTGGTATATGTGGAATCATAACTCCAATGTGAATAAATACCTTTAGGAGAGGAGAGAAAATCTGGAAATTGAATAATTCATGCTCATAGTTTGACATCACCTGAACTCATTGCAACACATGTACATTCAGAATGATGTTTCTTCCAATTCCCTGACTCAATTAAATTCACACAGCAGTCATTTTACACCACCTAGCTTTTCTACTTGAAAGATTTTGTGAAGGGAGTTTTTGAACATAAGTAGTAACAAGCATTATAATCATCCAATTACTACACTGGGTACATACCAGCATCTCAATCCCCTCCAATTCAGTTGCATCTCTGCGTTTCACATGGTGCCGATTTTCTGGACCAATAGTTGAAGACGATGTCTGGTTTGCTGTTGAATCTGCAGTCTAATAAATTAATAAAATAAAAAGTCACTGGAACATTTCTTTTAGTATCTATACAGTATATTAAGGGGCCAAAATTGCCCCTTCCCTTAAGGCCTGGTACCACTGGAAATCGGCAGCGACTGCGGAGTGGAGTGGCCACCATTTTGAAAATTGCCCTTCTGCGGTATCCTGCTCCCCCCACTACCACTCCTTGCTGCCGATCTGTCCCAAGTGCGTCATCAGAGCGCGCACCGCCAATGTGCCTCCCGCCGAACGTGCAATTCTGCACAGAAAATCTTGCTCCCGCTGCTTGGTGCTACCAACAGCTTTTTCTGTTGGTGCACTGCGCTTGGAGTGCTTCTAAAATGGAGGTGCGGCTGCCATTAAAGGGGAGGACCGCGGCCACGATCTTATTTTTTTTTTGTTGGCTGACTGCCAGGTCTGGCCGACAATTATATCCCTTGGTTCAGCCGGGCTGCCAATAGGCAGCCTGGCACCCTAAGCTGGGTGGCGGTGTGAGCTGTGAGGAGGACACCAAAAGGCTGCAGGGTGACTTGGACAGGTTAGATGAGTGGGCAAACAGGTGGCAGATGCAGTAAAATGTGGAGAAATGTGAGGTTATCCACTTTGGTGGCAAAAACACGAAGGCAGAATATTATCTGAATGGTGGCAGATTAGGAAAAGGGGAGGTGCAACGAGACCTGGATGTCATGGTACATCAGTCATTGAAAGTTGGCATGCAGGTACAACAGCTGGTGAAGGCGGCAAATGGTATGTTGGCCTTCATAGCTAGGGGATTTGAGTACAGGAGCAGGGAGGTCTTACTGCAGTTGTACAGGGCCTTGGTGAGGCCTCACCTGGAATATTGTGTTCAGTTTTGGTCTCCTAATTTGAGGAACATAAGAACATAAGAACATAAGAATTAGGAACAGGAGTAGGCCATCTAGCCCCTCGAGCCTGCTCCGCCATTCAACAAGATCATGGCTGATCTGGCCGTGGACTCAGCTCCACTTACCCACCCGCTCCCCGTAACCCTTAATTCCCTTATTGGTTAAAAATCTATCTATCTGTGATTTGAATACATTCAATGAGCTAGCCTCAACTGCTTCCTTGGGCAGAGAATTCCATTGATTCACAACCCTCTGGGAGAAGAAATTCCTTTTCAACTCGGTTTTAAATTGGCTCCCCCGTATTTTGAGGCTGTGCCCCCTAGTTCTAGTCTCCTCGACCAGTGGAAACAACCTCTCTGCCTCTATCTTGCCTATCCCTTTCTTTATTTTAAATGTTTCTATAAGATCACCCCTCATCCTTCTGAACTCCAACGAGTAAAGACCCAGTCTACTCAATCTATCATCATAAGGTCACCCCCTCATTTCCGGAATCAGCCTAGTGAATCTTCTCTGTACCCCCTCCAAAGCTAGTATATCCTTCCTTAAGTAAGGTGACCAAAATGCACGCAGTACTCCAGGTGCGGCCTCACCAATACCCTATACAGTTCTTGCTATTGAGGGAATGCAGCGAAGGTTTACCAGACTGATTCCCAGGATGGCAGGACTGACATATGAGGAGAGACTGGATCGACTGGGCCTGTATTCACTAGAGTTTAGAAGGATGAGGGGGGAATCTCATAGAAACACATAACATTCTGACGGGACTGGACAAGTTAGATGCAGGAAGAATGTTCCTGATGTTGGAAAAGTCCAGAACCAGGGGACATAGTCTAAGGATAAGGGGTAAGCCATTTAGGATTGCGATGACAAGAAACTTCTTTACTCAGAGTTGTTAACCTGTGGAGTTCCCTACCGCAGAGAGTTGTTGATGCCAGTTCATTGGATATATTCAAGAAGGCGTTAGATATGGCCCTTACGGCTAAAGGAATCAAGGGGTATGGAGAGAAAGCAGGAAAGGGGTACTGAGGTGAATGATCAGCCATGATCTTATTGAATGGTAGTGCAGGCTCGAAGGGCCGAATGGCCTACTCCTGCACCTATTTTCTATGTTTCTATCTTGGGTAAAAACCCTCACTGGTGGCTCAATGGACCTACCTTAAAAGAATCGCAGAGGCTCTCCCCTTTAAAGTGAAGGGGAGAGACGTGGTGACACGCCAGGTAATGAATGACAGTGGCGGACCCTCTGCCCGCCTCCCACTTCTGCCCCTCTACTTACCGAACTTCTGCTCACCGCCGCACTTCCGCCCCCATTATGACCAACTTCCGGGCCGCTCAGGAAAAAAAAGCCAAAGAGCGGAATTTTGCGCAAGAGGCCACCACATCTACTGCTGTGGTAAAAGCAGTTGAAACACGGTAGATGCGCCACGTTTTTGGTGGTGGTGAGGGGGGGGGGGGGGGGGGGCAATTTCGGCCCTAAATATCATACATCTGCATCTACTGCCTGTCTGCAAACCATACTTCCCAATGTCACATTTTTCAGCCAAAATTTTTCACATTATAAATTTTTACATCCACATTTATAACAAATTCTCAATTTAAAGATTTAATTTAAAAAAATTAATTCATGGGATGCGAGTGTCGCTAGCAAGGCCAGCATTTATTGCCCATCCCTCATTGCCCTCAGAAAGATGCTGGTGAGCCAACTTCTTGAACCGCTGCAGTCCGTGTAGTGAAGGTACTCCCACAGTTCTGTTAGAGAGGGAGTTTCAGGATTTTGACCCAGCAACGATGAAGGAATGGTGATATACTTCCAAGTCAAGATAGAACATAGAACATAGAAAATAGGTGCAGAAGTAGGCCATTCGGCCCTTCGAGCCTGCACCGCCATTCAATGAGTTCATGACTGAACATGCAACTTCAGTACCCCATTCCTGCTTTCTCGCCATACCCCTTGATCCCCCTAGTAGTAAGGACTATATCTAACTCCTTTTTGAATATATTTAGTGAATTGGCCTCAATTCAGTACAATACTGAGGGTGCGCCGCACTGATCAAAGGACTTATAAGAAACAGGTGTCTATGAATCTCACCAGTTAAAAGTACTTCTTCTGATAAGCAATACCATATTTTATTACTGTATTAATGTTTTAGGGACTGAGGTGATAACATATTTATGCCATAATTAATGTTTTCAGCTTCAATAATACAACATAACAAACATACATTCGCAAGAACAAAAGACACAGGTGCTAACAAATCAAAGACATTCCTACATTAATTTCAAATAACTTCTGCATGACACCAGCTATGTACAGAAAGCAATTCTGATGTAAATGTAAACATGATTAAAGTTAAAAAGCATATTATTGCATCCCATTTGCAACATTAACGGCAGCACAATATGCTCTTCCTGCCATTGGGCTAGACTACAGATTGTCGTTCTTGTACATCAAAGGCTTCAACTCATTACCTGTTCATTCCAAAAAAGTGTGTTTTAAGAAAGAGTTCTGTGTTCAGTTCCTGAATTCAGTGATTCAAGTACATTTGACAGCAATGTGCAATTGCAAATGACATAGCCTCGACTGTTTTAAACAATCAGGGGCCGCAGATCCACTTGCAATAAAATATTGCCAAGAGTACAGCGTTGCTGATTATAATTCACTACATACAGCAAATAGCAAGTCCTCCTTAGCCGCATAGTTCCATCACTAGGACGAGTAGCGACTTCTGTATCCAGATGACACAGTGAGTGGTAATGTAACCGAGGACAGCGATGAAACCTCCCAGTAAAGACTCCGAGAGATGAAGAGTCTGTACAAGATGACCATGGAGATGGATTGACAGACTTGGAGGGGAACTTGCAGATGATGGTGTTCCCATGCATCTGCTGCCCTTGTCCTTCTAGGTGGTAGAGGTCGTGGGTTTAGGAGGTGCTGCCAAAGAAGCCTTGGCAAGTTGTTGCAGTGCATCTTGTAGATGTACACACTGCAGCCATGATGCGCCAGTGGTGGGGGGAAGTGAATGTTTAATGTGGTGGATGGGGTGCCAATCAAGCGGGCTGCTTTGTCCTGGATGGTGTTGAGCTTCTTGAGTGTTGTTGGAGATGCCCTCATCCAGGCAAATGGGGAGGATTCCATCACAGTCCTGACTTGTGCTTTGTCGATGGTGGAAAGGCTTTGGGGAGTCAGGAGGTGAGACAGTTGCCGCAGGATACCCAGCCTCTAATCTGCTCATGTGGCCACATTATTTATATGCTGGTCCAGTTAAGTTTCTTGTCAATGGTGACTCCCAGGATATTGATGGTTGGGGATTTAGCTATGGTAATGCCGTTGAATGTCAAGGGGAGATGGTTAGATTCTCGCTTGTTCGAGATGGTCATTGCCTGGCACTTGTGTGTTGCGAATGTTACTTGCCACTTATCTGCCCAAGCCTGAATGTTGTCCAGGTCTTGTTGCACACGGGCATGGATTGTCTCATTACCTTAGGAGTTGTGAATGGCACTGAGCAGTCATCAACGAACATCCCCATTTCTGACCTTATGATGGAGGGAAGGCCATTGATGAATCAGCTAAAGATGATTGGGCCTTGGACATTGCCCTGAGGAATGCCTGCAGCAATGTCCTGGGGCTGTGATGATTGAACACCAACTACAATCATCTTCCTTTGTTCTAGAAATGACTCCAGTCAGTGGAGAGTTTTCCCCCGATTCCCATTGACCAGTTTTACTAGGGCTCCTTGATGCCATACTCGGTCAAATGCTGCCTTGATGTCAAGCGCAGTCACTCTCACCTCACCTCTGGAATTCAGCTCTTTAGTCCATGTTTGGACCAAGGCCGTAATGAGTCTGGAGCCAAGTGGTCCTGGCGGAACTCAAGCTGAGCATCGGTGAGTAGGTTATTGGTGAGTAAGTACCACTTGATAGCACGGTCAACGACACCTTCCATCAATTTGCAAATGACGGAGAGTAGACTGATGGGGTGGTAATTGGCCATATTGAAAGTGTCCTGTTTTTTGTGGCCAGGACATACCTGGGCAGTTTTCCACATTGCTGGATAGATGCCAGTGTTTTAGCTGTACTCGAGCAGCTTGGCTAGAGGTGCTAGTTCTGGAGCACAAGTCTTCAGCATGACAGTCAGGTTGTTATCGAGCCCCATGTCCTTTGCTGTATCCAGTGCGCTCAGCCGTTTCATGACATCACATGGAGTGAATCAAATTGGTCGAAGACTGGCTTCTGTGATGGTGGGGACCTCAGGAGGAGGCAGATATGGATCATCCACTCTGCACTTCTGGCTGAAGATGGTTGCAAATTCTTCAGCCTTGTCTTTTGCACTTGCGTGCTGGGCTCTGCCATCATTGAGGATGGGGATATTCATGGAGCCTCCTCCTCCTGTTAATTATTTAATGGTCCAACACCATTCATGACTGGATGTAGCAGGACTGCAGAGCTTTGATCTGATCTTCTGATTGTGGGATCGCATAGCCCTGCCTATAGCATGCTGCTTCTGCTGTTTAGCATGCATGTAGTCATGTGTTGCAGCTTCTCAAGGTAGGCATGTCATTTTTAGTGCACTTGGTGTTGCTCCTGGCATGCTCTTCTGCACTCCTCATTGAACCAGGGTTGGTCCCTGGCTTGATGGTAATGTTAGAGTGAGGGATATGGCAAGCCACAAGGTTACAGATTGTGGTGGAATACAATTCTGCTGCTACTGATGGCCCAAAGCGCCTCATGGATGCCCAGTTTTGAGCTGCTAGATCTGTTCTGAATCTATCCAATTTAACACGGTGGTAGTGCCACACTAAATGATACAGGGTGTCCTCAGTGTGAAGATGGGACTTTGTTTCCACAATGACTGTGCGGTGGTCACTCCTACCAATGTGGTCATGGACAGATGCATCTGCGAGAGGTAGATTGGTGAGAATGAGGTCAAGAATATTTTTCCCTCGTGTTGGTTCTCTCAGCACCTCCTGCAGTCTCACTCTGGCACCTATGTCCTTCAGGACTCGGTCAGCTCGGTGCTACCGAGTAACTCTTGGTGATGGGCATTGAAGTCCTGCACCCAGAGTATATGCTGTGCCCTTGCTACTCTCAATGCTTCTTGCAAGTGATGTTCACAATAGAGGAGTACTGATTCATCAGCTGAGGTAGGGCGGTAGGTGATAATCAGCAGGTTTCTTTGCCCATGCTTGACCTGAAGCCACGAGACTTCATGTGGTCCAGAGTCAATGTTGAGGACCCCCAGGACCACACCCTCCCTACTGTGCCGCCACCTCTGGTGGGTCTGTCCTGCCGGTGGAACAGGACATATTTAGAGATGGTGGAGGAGGAGTCTGGGACATTGGCTGAAAGGTATGATTCTGTGAGTATGACTATGTCAGACTGTTGCTTGACTAGTCTGTAGGACAGCTCTCCCAATTTTGGCAAATGTTCCAAGATCTTTGTGAGGAGGACTTTGCAGGGTCGACTGGATGAGGTGTGCCTTTGTTATGTCCGTAGCCAGCGCCGAGTGGGTCGTCTGGTTTTATTATTGTTTTTCGTAGCGGTTTGTTACAACAGAGTGGCTTGCTAGGCCATTTCAGAGGGCAGTTAAGAGTCAACCACGTGGGTCTGGAGTAAGACCAGGTAGGGATGGCAGATTTCCTTCCCTAAAGAGCATTAGTGAACCAGATGGGTTTTTCCTGACAAACCGCTAGTTTCATGGTCATCATTACTGATATGAGTTTTTTATTCCAGATTTATTGAATTAGCTAAATTTAAATTCCCCAGCTGCTGTGGTGAGATTTGAACTCGCGTCTCTGGATATTAGTCCAGGCCTCTGGATTACTAGCCCAGTAACAGAACCACTATGCTACCGTTCCCATGCACTGCAGCTTCCTGTCAGAAGTGGTACTATAATACACCAGTTTTGTGACTTCCAGCGACTCAATCTGTAATGCCATGCGCCCTGGCCCCTCTTCACCTGAAAATGCACAAAAATACACTTGGTCTTGGACTTCCCGTATGCAATGTCATGGGAGATTGACTATTACTTTAAATAGTAGAACATTAAATTCTGTACATGTGCATCAAAATATATACCACCACAATCTGTAATCACATGACCAGGAGACCAACTTTGATTCAATGCAGAGTACTGAAGGGTATACCTTAGAATTAGGTATGACCCTAGTTGAAGCTACTACACAGGGCTGCCTACATGTTAAACACCAAAACAGGCTATAGAATGATCTTAGCAGTCCCATAATCACAATGATCAGAGCAAAGCTGTCTTGACCTACCAAATCCAGTAAGACTGGTGGTGGACAACCAGTCAACTAATAAGAGGAAGATCCATGATCATTCCTATCCTCAACCATGGTGCAGACCATCATGCGAGTGCAAGAGACAAGACTCAACTGTTTGCAAGTGTCTTCAGCCAAAAGTGCAGATGACCCTACTCGGTCCTCTCCCAAGACCACCATCATAGATACCAATGTCCAGCTAATTCAATTCATTCCATATGACATTAAAAAGCAGCTGAGTGCACTAGACACAGTGAAGTCTAGGGGTCTTGAAATGTCTTCGTTGTTGCACTGAGTTAGCCGTTTCCCTAACCAAGTTCTTCCGGTACAGCTATGACATTGGCATCTATCTGACAATGTGAGATATTGCCGAGGTATGCCAAAAAAAATAGGATGGTAATTGGCCGGGTTAAATTTACCCTATCAGCCTCCTTCCCATTCATCATCATAGGCAGTCCCTCGGAATCGAGGAAGACTTGATTCCACTGTAAAAAATGTGTTCTTAGATGACTGAACTGACCAATACGAGAACCACAGTCCCTGTCACATGTAGGACAGACATTCGTTGAGGGAAAGGATGGGGGGGAATGGTTTGCCACACGCTCTTTCCGCTGCCCGAGCTTGATTTCTGCATGCTCTCGGCGATGAGACTCGAGGTGCTCAGCGCCCTCCCGGATGCACTTCCTTCACTTAGGGCAGTCTTTGGCCAGGGACTCCCAGGTCTTGGTGGGGATGCACTTTTTGAGGGTGTCCTTGAAACATTTCCTCTGCCCACCTTTGGCTCATTTGCCATGAAGGAGTTCCAAGTAGAGCGCTTGCTTTGGGAGTATCGTGTCAGGCAGACGAACAATGTGGCCTGCCCAGCGGAGCTGATTGAGTGTGGTCAGTGCTTCAATGCTGGGGATGTTGGCCTGGTCGAGGACGCTAACGTTGGTGCGTTTGTCCTCCCAGGGGATTTGCAGGATCTTGCGGAGACATCGTTGATGGTATTTCTCCAGCGACTTGAGGTGTCTACTGTACATGGTCCATGACTCTGAGCCATACAGGAGGGCGGGTATTACTACAACCCTGTAGACCATGAGCTTGGTGGCAGATTTGAGGGCCTGGACTTCGAACACTCTTTTCCTCAGGCGGCCGAAGGCTGCACTGGTGCACTGGAGGCGGTGTTGATATATGGAATCATCAATAGTGCCACCAAGTGATGCCTACTCACCAAAAACTTGTTCATCAATGCTCAGTTCAGCTTCCACCAGAATTATTCAGATCCAGACCCCATCACAGCCTCGATCCAGATGGGTGCAAGGGCTCAATGCAAGAGTATGAGAGTATCTACACTAGATCTCAAGGCAGCATTTAGCCAAATATGGCACCAAGGAGCACTAGCAAAATTTTAATCAACTGTGGTGTGGGGGTGGGGGTCAAAGGAAAATCCCTCCAGTGTCTGGAGTCATACCTGTCACAAAGGAAAATGGTTGTGATCATCAGAGGCCACTCATCACAGCTACAGGAGTTCCTCAGAAAAATATATTTAGCCTAACCATCTTCAGCTATTTCATGAATGACCTTAAGAGTAGGAATGGGGATATTTGCTAATGATTTTCAAATGTTCACTTCCATTTACAACTCTCTTATAATGAAGCAACCCATTCCAGCCTACAGCAGGAACTGGATAACATTCAGGTTTGGATTGACAAGTAGCAGGTAACATTCATACCACACAAATGCCAGGTAATGACCATCTCAAACAAAAGAAAGCTCCGCCATCTCCCTTTAACCTTCAATGTCACCACCACTTGTCAAGTCCCTATTATCAACATCTTGAGGGTCACCATTGACCATAAACTTAACTGGACCAGCCATATAAACACCGTAGCTACAAAATCAGAGCACAGCCCGAGTGATCTGCGATGAGTGGCTCACCTCCTGACCCCTCAAAGTCTCTCCACAAGGTTTACATCAGGAATGTGATGGAATCCTCACCACTTGCTCAGATGGGTGCAGCTACAATAACACTCAAGTAGCTTGACACCATCCAGGACAAAGCAGCTTGCTTGACCAGTGTCTCTGCAACTGGGCTGAATGTCCAACATGTCTGTCAACATACCATGACTGAAGCATAATGCAGCAACTTCCAAGGTTACATGTGACTACACCTTCCTCCCCTGCAACCTCTACCACAAAGAAGGCAAGAGCAACAATATCATGGAAACACTAATCATCTCCAAGTCACACACCACTATGACGTGGAGATATATTGTTCCTTCATTGTGCTGGATCAATATACAAACCTGGAGTCCTAACCTAACACTATTATGGGAGTACTATCCCCACAAGGACTGCAATGTTTCATTATAATTAGTGCAAGGCATTAATTGATGTCCTTGCCACATTCAGAGAACAAATATATAAAAAAATGTAGTCCTTACAAAGGATTGATAAATATAAAGTGCAATATCTACCTTTAAGTTCAGTGGGTTGATAATTGTATCTGAGGTACAGTTCATAGGACCCTCAGGCGTGTACTCCATTACGTACAACAGGTAAGCCTCCTTATACCTGTAGGGCCAGTGTAGGTCTAATATGGCTTTGCTAAATGCACTTGGTCCATTGTTCCGTAACTTTGAAAGAGAAATTTTAGGTTAATATTTTACATTCCCATATTAGAGCAGTTAGAAATCACACAACCATGAAAAAGTGCAAACGTGACTTTTATAACCCAGTCTGTTGGCACTCCATTGGCATATCATGCTCTGTCGTTACTTTTTCCCCTTCATTTTTCTCTCTATACTACACTCCATCCCCACTGATTAGTTGATATAATTTGCATCTCTGCAGACAAGTTTGTGATTCTCTGATCACATGCAGTCGTAGAACTGATGTAATTAGATTTAAATCTAGCATTGCCAATTAGGAAAATAAATATAATATATTACAAAACAATATGCCAATACCAAAAGTAGTACAAAACAATACAAGCAAGCTGGATTTGTAATTCAAACAGGTTAAAGAATTTCTTCTTTCATCCAAAGATGCCATTATAAAAGGCAATTGACCCAATATGGACCCTCATCATTGTATGCAAGCTTCATAATGTGCTTTTAGTATTTACTGTAGACTTGTACTACATCTATTAATATATTAAAAGATTTACTTTTAGCATGCATTTCCTGAGCTTACAGGAAGGTCATGTCATGCCTGGGTGTCTCATTATTTTCATTATACCTGGGAGTTTTAATCTGCAAGGCATGTAAAGGATATTTATTCTTAGCATTATACTTATCGGTCAGTCTTCCTAATGCTAGGTGGTGCTGCTACTGCTCCTCCAAACTCAGTCTCCAGGTTTGTCCCTCGAAGTAGTGCTGCAGTTAATTTTATTTCAAATATATATTTATTTTTTTCCTTCCGTGGATGGAAGGTATCCTTGGCGGTAAGTTTTATGTTCAATTTGTTGTCTCTGCCTTGAGCCTCTGTTTTCTACAACCCTAGCCTGCTGCCCATCTTGGGCCTCTCTTACACTCACCAGCTTCCTACCTTTCTTGAGCCTTAGTACTGGGAAACCAGCTTTAAGGGTCAGACCTGTGTGGGATAGCTTCATAGAATTATACAGCACAGAAGGTGGCTATTTGGCTCATCATGCCTGTGCTGGTTTTCTGAAAGAGTTATCTGCTTATTCCCATTTCCCCTGCTCTTTTCCTATCCCCATTTAAATATATGAAAATTAAAGACATTGGCTTCCCTTTTCAAACCAATTTTTGTAGATTCTTCTTCCAGCACTGTTTTAGTATGGAATTCCATCCCTAATAATCTTGTGTGTAAATACATTTCTCCTAGCCTCTCCTATCAAGAAGGCAGCCCACCACCATCTTCTCAGGGCAACTAGAGATGGGAAATAAATGCTGGACTTTCCAAAAACAAATTTAAAAAACTGTACTCAAAGGGTAATGATTAGTCCTGTGGAATGTTATCCTGTAGACTGCATCCATAAGAGCACAAATTTCAATTCATAGGAAACTTGGTCTGCTTACAGAAACTGCCTTTTTGCTGTGAAGGCAAGTTAAAAGTTGGAAGAAAGCTCAAACCGCAAGACTCAAGATTATAGCTACCACTAAAGTTTAACTCGAAGAACACTTTTCATATTTTTATCGTATATATTTTAAATTTATGTTGTAATTCTGACAATTACAAATCATAATGATGGAAACAATGTTAAATACAGAAACATATTTTTACTTATACAACCATGTTGTAATTTCCACGATACTCAGAGCTATGACTGCAGTCTTAGGAAGGACAAGACAGTTCAAGTAGCAATACAATGCCCAAGAACAAACAGAAGACAAAGTATTCGAAAGGTCAATCAGTACAAACCTCATAGACATGCATGACCAGCGGGCCCACTTCCTCTTCACTCTCAGGGTTTTCCTTCCAGTTTGCAATAGGTAAAAACAGTTGATCAGGAGAAGAGACACTAACAAAATAAAAATAAAAATATCAGTCTCGGACTTGTCGACACAAACAAACAGGGATAGACTAAGGGCCGAAATTGCCCTCTGACTGAAACGGGGTGCAATAACCGGTTTCCTTGTGGATTTACCACACCAATTGTTGGAGCAGTGTCGAGGGATTTTGCCCTCTCCTCGATTTTCTCCGGCGGGGTGGTGAAGTGTGGCTGCGGCGGGGCAGAAGTTGGAGGTGAGCGGGGTGGAAGGCATGCAGGCTTATGACAACAGCACGATGCGGAAGTGCCGCTTTGCACTGATGCGTCATAACGACCCTCCCCTTCAGTCAAAGATTAGTTATGCCCACTGGTCCACCAGGGAGGGTTTTGGCCGGGCCAACGGCCCAGTACCCAAGAGTGGTGCCGGAATGCGTGTTGGTGGCCCGGCTGAACCCGTGGCCGTCATTGTCGGGCTGACTTCAGAGTCGGCTGACTATTAAAATAAAATGGCGGCCACAGCACTGTGCCCTCTTCTTTAAGGGCAGACGCGCCACCCAGCTTAAAGCAGCTTCCTGCCGGGGAGAGCTGTCAGGGGCACCGAGCGGCGGTCGATTTACTCCCACGGGGCAATTTCCCACGCAGGGCAGAAAAGGGGTCGCTGCCGGTTGGTAAGCTGTTGGTGCGTGCCCAACTGGGCAAGAACACGGGCGGGGCGATAGCATGCACCGCCATAAAAATAAAGGAGGGCAATTTCTCAAATATCGGCACCTCCACCCCGACTGAGCTTACCGACCTCTCTTTGAGGCGGTAACGGCTCTTAATAAAGAAAGGTGCAATTTTAGCCCGTATAGCACAGTGTGCAGTGATCTGTAATGTTTAACAACAAACTCCACCCCCCTCGCACACTCCATCAATACAATGCTGCCTTTGTTAGGGGCACTAGTGACTGGATCTGAAAGGAAACTTTGATATTTTGCTACAAAATGGCACCTGCAATGGAAAATTAAAGGAATGATTCGATCTAACCAGCATTAGTTAGAACCAAATTTTGTATGGATGCTCAGTAGAAATCACTTTGGCCAAGCAAGAAAACAGGGAAATTATTTTTATTTCATGCCGTTTTTGTAATATAGCTGGTGTTAAAATGGAATCTATTAATAGTTAGAAAATATCAGTCAATGTGGGGAAAACAAAGTTCCTTTTGAAGGCTGGTGATGATATATACAGCTCAACAAAAATGGCCATTCTCAGTGAATACTGAGCCATTAGGGGAATGGTGTGACCATATCCTGGGGAAATTTCTGAAAGAAATTACAACTTCCAGATATTTAACAACTGATCTCAAGGTGCAATGGCTATTAACTCCTCACCTTAATTACTTCAAAGAACTGGTTTTAATTTGGAAGGAGTCCCATGGCATAAATCAGTTCTAGCTGCTAAGCTTTAGTCTGGCAATAGCATCTAATGTTCATGGGCAAATTGGATTATGCGTCGTCCACATGCAACATCTCGTCTTAAATGTTGATTAAGAAACACATTTTGCTGTTTCACTCAAGCGTCCTGTTGCTTATCGGGGTCTAAGGGCTCAATTTTGGCCGAGCCCATTTTTCAGCACACTTACCGGAGTTGTGCCGTTTATGCACGTTCGGAGGTGCGCCAGAAACAAATGTTGCAACTTCGGCCACTGTTTAGCCTCTTCACTGCAGTCGCGCAGCATGGCCGACTCGGGGGGTGGAGCCTGCGTTCTGTGTTGGAAAATGTGCCGGGACATGCGCAGTGGAGATTAGTGATGTCCGCACATGTGCAGTAGCGCTGCGAGTTGGCAATTGGCCATTAATGAGCTGCTTGTGTCTTCGCGACCGAATTTCTGAGGTAGAATATCTTGCTTTCTTGTTATTCATCAATTGACTCAGGGGTTACTTCTTACAAGTAATTCAGCCAACAGAAGATACTAGACTTTCTGTTTTCACTCATTTCTCAGAGCATGAATAATTCAGAATTCTGGTCAATATGCACTTTTCATAAACTACAACTTGCAAAACAAGAACTAAAATACAGTGACTGTGAGATAAAGGCCCCAATATTTACAGGGAGGCGGGGAGGGAACTCATATGTTCGCGTTCGGATATAGCTCTGTAATGGAAATGAAAAGCCACTTCTACTTTTACTGAATCAAAATTTCCTGTTGATTTATTCAACTGTCTTTACTGCTGTTATCTAGAATTGCAGCCTCTCCCTCTCTGTGGCCCCCAATGCTTGCCAGATCCTTCACTCCCTACACCCCCCCAACCCCCCAGCCTCTCCGTTGATTTGCTGCAGCCTCTCTATTGAATCCTGATGCCGGTCAGTTCACTCACTCCTCGCCCCCAGCCTCTCCATTGATTTGCTTGCAGCCTCTCCGTTGAATCCCGATGCCGGCCAGTTCACTCGCTCCCACCCCTAGCCCAGGCCGAGTGGCCTCCCGCACCGGCCCGCTGCCTTCCCAGGCCGAGTGCAGAAAGGGAAATTGCAGTTTGAAGATGAAGGTAGGACTTTAATTTTTTATTTCTTATAGAATTGTTGGTAGTTTTTGTTTGCAAACATTGCTTGGTTGGTTTAGGTCCAGGTCCTCTCCGCTTCCCGCCCCTAACCCAGGCTGAATGGCCTCCGATATACCTACCTGCGCCGATTTCTTTAACTCTCTGCAAGGGTTTTCTGAAGTGGCCACGTACACTGGCCTAAGTAGAACTGGAGTAACTATTAGCTGGCCAAAGTTGCCTAAATGGCCAGAACTGGCGTAGGTGGCTGGTAACGCCCCCTTTTGAGAAAAAATAACCTAACAAAAACGTAACTAAGTGAGTTACGCTGGTGCAAATTAATTGGGGAAACTGGGGATTTTTAAGTTACGCCAGAAAAAGCAGCCTATTCCAAAAAAAATGGAGCAACTCCTGGCCAAAATTGAGTCCAAAGAAACTATTCTAAAAAGGCATATTAACCCCTTGTGGAATTATTTTGGTCTTTTAATTTTTTTTTTTTTTAAAGTTCTTTGCTGTTTCTACTACTCTGATATGTCGTTGTACATCTGTACATTCTGTCTGTCAATAAATTTGACCATGTAGTTTTATGTACCAGTCTGGCAACATTATATTCTGCCTTTGGAAGTGACAGCAGATCATGGTGGACATCCTATGTATCTTCCAATGAGTTAAATACCATAATTAATTGTTAAACCTTAGTATGCTAACCCATGCATGGCATGACAAAGGGCACAAGTTTGATTAGTAATTAACTATGTGATAAAGTTCAACTTTGGTAAGAGCACAAAATGCTCAGTAGTGAATTGGCTGCTCATTATACACTCCACCCGATCTTCCTTTCCATAGAAGATCAGAAGAAAGAAAAATAGAATGGGGTGTTTAATAGATGGCCTATTTGTTACCATGCATTTTGGCATTCTTACTGCAGTTTAATTTCACAATCTCTGCTTAAGGAAACTACAGTTTCTTCCAAGGTGCTTTCATTACTGCACAAAGCTTTATTAATTCTATAAATTATTTCACTGATCATTTACTCCCAAACTTTGAGAATGACTTACAATCAGACATAACACCACGCAGTCTAAATCGACTTTTGTGCCTGTTTGAACTTTCAGTACTTACCCTCGGATATCAACTTGAGCCAGGACAGTAATGTCAACTGCGTAGGAAACCACCTCACTCGTCGCATTGTGTATATTGGAACTACAAAAGAAATGCAAAAAAGGGTGATAAACTGCAGAAAACATTGAACAGTCCAAGTCAATATTTGTTTACCACTACTGTGAGATGTTTTCGATACTTTGTAGGAACTTAACAGTAGTAGGCCATTCAACTCATCAAGCCTGTTCCACAAATCAATTAGAACATGGCTGATCTGTATCTCAACTTAATTTATCTATCTTTATTCCACCATATCACTTGATACCCTTACCGAACAAAAATTGATCTCGATTTTGAAAATTTAAGTTGACCCCGGCATCCATAGCTTTTGGAGGAGCAAGTTCCAGAGTTCCACTACCCTTTGTATGAAAAAGTGCTTCCTGATTTCATTCCTGAATGGCCTACTCTAATTTTAAGATTATGCCCTGTTGTTCTGATTTCCTCCACCAGAGGGAGTAGTTTCTCTGCATCTACCCACTCGAATCGCTTAATCATTTTAAATACCTCAATTCGATGACCTCGCAATCTTCTAAACTCAAGGGAATACAAACCATCTTCATGCAACCAGATCTCAATTTAACCCTTAAAGCCCCAATATAATTTGGTGAATCTGCATTGTACCCTTTCAACGGTTAATATATCTTTCTTGAGGTTCGATGTCCAAACCTGAACGCAATACACCAGATGAGGTCTGACCAAGATTCTGTACAGCTGAAGCATCACTTCCTCACTTTTGTATTCCAACCCCCTTCAGATAAAGACAAACATCCCATTAACCATCTTGATTACTTTTTGGACCTATGTATTAGCTTTTAGTGATTTGTGCACATGGACAGCTCAGTGTCTCTCAACATTACGAAAATATTCGGATTTGTTTTTCTCAGCTCCAAAGTGGATGACCTCACATTTCCCAACTTTGAACTCCATCTGCCATAGTTTTGCCCACTCACTGTAGTCTATGTTCCTTTGTAACTTCCTGCTCCCATCCACACAATGTACGTCACCTGCAAACTTGGATATACAACACTATTCCTTCATCCAAGTAATTAATATAGAGCTGTGGCAGCAATAGATACCTAGGGAACACCATTTGTCACATTCCACCAATCAGAGAACAAATCCTTTATCCCTACTCTGTTTCCTACTCCCAACCAATTCTGTGCATTCTAATTTTTGGCAATAATCTCTTGTGTAGAACCTTATCAAATGCCTTCCAAATGGTTATATACAACATCTATAAATTCGCCCCTCTCCATCATCTCAAAATTCTACTAGATTAGTCAGACATGGCCTACCCTTCAAAAATCCTTGCTGACTCTCTTTGATCAACTGATACCTGTCCAAGTGTTTAGTCACTGTCTCTGATGCTAGATTCCAGTAACATCCCCACAATGTAGGTCAGCGAGGACAAGGATCTTGGTGCGAGTTAGGATATGGGCAGCAGAGTTTTGGATGACCTTAACTTTATGGAGGATGGAAGATGGGAGGCCAGTCAGGAGAATGTTGGAATAGTCAAGTCTAGAGGCATGGATGAAGGTTTTGGCAGCAGATGAGCTACGGCAGGGCGGAGTCAGGCAATGTTATGAAGGTGAAAGTAGGTGGTTTTAGTGATGGCACGGATATGTCATCGGAAGCACATCTCAAGGTCAAATACGACACCAAGGTAGCGCCTCAGATAGTTGCCAGGGAGAGGGATGGAGTTGGTGTGTAAGAACAACCCACTGTGTAAAATGGAAAATTTGTTTATTCCCAGCTTGGACTCCCTTTCTGTACTAGGAACAGTTTAGGAGTTGTTGAGAAGTACGTAAGGTAACCAAGGCTCCTGTGGAACAATGTTGAGGCATGCTGCACTCATCTGTCCCTTTTACTAGTGACAGAAGGATCTCATTAACCTGCTCACACTGCTTGATAAATGCAAATAATAGAAAATGACCATCATAGTTGGTAAAGACAGAAACCTACCTTCGAATCTGCAGGTCAAAGGTAACAACTGCCTCGGCCTCTTGTAGCTCATGTACACTGAATCGCAGACCAGCCCAGAGCTAAGGGACAAAAATCAATGAAAATAATCAATTCCAAATTGTTCAACTCTTCAATAAAACACACTGACCTCTGGACTCTCCTGCCAGTTTTCCAGTAAAGGGGCTGGAAAGTTGCTCGGGGACATGGTCTACCACATCCCTGCCTCTCCCCTGTTCCCGAACTCGGGTTAGGCCTGGCATTCAACGTTCAAAGGCTGGCAGAGGGACCCTCAGAGGTTTCTTCACAGAGGCCTGCCACAAGTCCTGGTCTGATCAGAAAGCATAAGCTGCTCTGTTCTAAAAGTAATAATTCCTCCAAATATCAATATTTAGTTTTCTTACATTTGTTCCAGCTTTCATAGGGTTTCCAAGGTCACAAACTACTGTTCGAGTTTGATTTTCTATCTTGTAAGCACAGGACAATCTAGTAAGACTCTGAAAAACAAAGCAACATTTCGCACCAACTGTAAATAAAGTGTTTAACCTCTAACATCTTAAAATTTTAGTTTGTGCTGCATTACACTTATATAATTGCTCAACAGGCTCAGCAAGCCAACCAGCTTCCACATTTACACGAGCACAGTCCAGGAGCTTGTTTTTATATGAAATCAAATATACATTCTAGAATTTTATTGTGTTGGGTTTTTATCTGGTTTTTGCCTCTCCCAGGAGATCACATGGCTCTGGTTGGGGTGGAGTGTAGAATGTTTCAGTGTAAGGGGTGTCGCAGTTGTGTGAGGCAGACTGGTTGGGCTGGGTGCACTTTGCCTTTCCATCATTGATCATGGGTTTATATGTAACCTTCAGGGCTGCTGACCAAGGGCCGTGCTATAGATTATGTAGAAATGTTAAATAAGTAAAGATACAACAGTGGTGAAAACATCAAAATTGGTTGAACAGACATATTCTTTACTTCTGTATTCAGCCCAATGGAATATATACTTTTCAGTTTTCAGTAATACGGTTTTGTTTTTTATTGCAGATCAACTAACGCTTGGAATAATTTCTTCACTCCTCTCTATTAATATTTTTCACACACGGAATATTGGCAAGTTGCTTACTTGTCCGGATTTAGCATCTGCTACCATTGTCCTATATTTAGATGTCAGTCATACGTCCAACACTAACTGCCAGTAAAGCTTCTATTTTAGTTGGTAGATACCATTGAAGAAGCTCGCGTTGCAGTTACTAAACATAGTTTTTTAACTGTATATTTCAATTTGATAACTTTGTAAAAGGTACAACAAGTGGCACTTGAGTAAAATATTGAAAATGGTGATTTAGTAACATCAGGTTCCCTAAAGCCAGAGTAGATTTTTTTGCACTTGTTCTACAATCTGTTTCCAGCACATTTTTGCTCAGTCTAGCATTTTCAATGTTGGGAAAGTAGAACTTTAAACCATACGGTTTGTTTTCTACTCCTTAATTATCCCTTATAAACCATGACTTCCAATATAAATGATCTAAGTGGTCACTTTGAGCCTAAGCTTATTGTTAAGAAACTCATCAGGATTCCCCCTGCTTTCCATGTTATAAACAACATGTCTATTTTTGTGTTATTTACAGATTATCGTAATAGTTCACTACAATTTAAAATAAATAGCAATAATGCTACAAAATCTGTGCATTCTAAATTAAATGCTAGCACTGCCTACCATTTTGCTTACCTATGGAACTGTTTCATTAACTGCACATAAACTGTACGTTGAGTTACTCAACAGTACAGGTTATTTTAAAATCCTATGGCATTCTTCATGTCATTTCTCTTTTGCATTTAGTCAAAATGAGAAAATAAGCTGGAAGCTTATATTAACATTTATATGGGCTTGATAGTTTTGGTTTTAGCTGTGGCACAAATTGTAGTACTAGAATCCAGCGTAAACTTTGCAAGGCATACAACTTTAATATAAAAGGTTCAAATTTCCTACTTTATTGTTTCGAACTACTCCAACATAATCCGCTTGTGGTGGTAACATGATGTACAGTTCAGCTTCATAGGCTCCTTCACCTTCATTCTGTGTATTTACATTCAGGGTTAAGGGATTATCATCACCAATGTACAGCTGTTTTCGATCCCTGAAGAGGAAATGGGTCACAGATTAGCACCATTTTTAAATTGAGAACCTCAAGTATTACACAGCAAGTTAAAGCAGTTAGACTTGTTGAAAAATTCAATTTAAAAAATATTGTATTAACAGGATTAAGGGAACGGCCGGTTGCAATCTATTTGAACATACCCTTGCACAGAGAGTTTAAGATCAGGTTTGCAGATGTTGTCATCACCACAATCCAGTAAAATGTGGGCCTGCGAGAAAGAAAACACCAATCAAGTAATGATGCACAAATGGAGCAGGTAGTTTGGTCAAATCACTGTTCAGCTCCCAGAATACAACTTGACTTTAACGTGGAATAAATGTTATCAGTAAAAGAAAAAAAGTTATTTTCTGTGCTAAACCTAGATGAAAAGGGTTTGTGAGGTGCTATGTGGCAAGTTTCCAGTCAGTGGAGTGCGCAAACTTTGCATTATAGCAGTCACTGAGTCATGCACAGTATTAAGATGCGCTGTCAGAATCAAGCTTGTGCACATACTGTGTTTTGATCAGAACACTCAAAAGTCTTGCAAACAAATGATTCAATGCAAGCTAAACCATTGATTCACAAGGATTGTTTAAAATATTGCAGTTTGCATAAGAATTTTTTTGAAATGGATCCAGATATGCTAATGTGAAAAAGTTGTCATCATGGATCACACAGAGCTCCTGATCTCAGATATATATCGGAGAGGGAATGGATTGGGGATGGCACGGAGAAAGAAATAGCGATGAGTTGAAATTTGACACTTCCCGACCGGGAAGAAAAATTTAATGGCAGTCAACCAGGCTGCTCTCCTAAAATGAGGCTGTTTACAATGATGCATGGGTAGATCAGGTTCCTTACCTGGTTTAATGGCCAGGGAATGGTCCGTGGCCTGAGTATTTGGAGGGCTTGGGGGGAAAGGGACAGAGAGAAGTAAATTGAAGAAAGGGATAAATGTTAATTTTAGCAATATTTAGCACTTTGAAATCATTGGGTAAAAAAAATACAGGCAAGGAAAAAAAAAATCACTAAATATGCACATCATTAGCCAAGTAAATCTCAGTTCATAGAGACAGAAATGTGTAGGTTACTGACCTGTTTGGTGATATTATCTGGGGTAAATTGGTTGAGGATTGGTTGTAGTCCATTGCTATTGGTTGCAGTTTTTAAATCCAGGCTGTACTCCATGTAGATAGCAATGTGAGTCAGTTTGTCTCTGAACTCAGTCTCATCCTATAAATTAAAAGATAAACACTTCATAATTTTTATGTCCTTCAAACTCAAACAAATTTCTATAAGCTGATAAATGACAAAAGGTACAACACATTACATACTTCATGGTACACTCAGCCACTTAAAATTTCAGAGACTGGGGATTCTAGTGTGTGACCATTGCCATAAAAGGAGATAAGAACTGTGATTCCATAAACCCATTAGGAGATCCACCATCTCTCTGACAAACTGCTTACACAATGCCATGTTTATTCAGATAGCACTGCTAATGGTGTTAATGATGACATGCCAATATCTTTGGATCACCTACTTCAACTAAAACTTATACTCAAACAAAAATTAAGATCAAAATATATAAACCAGATCACAAAGGTTTGTGCTGCATCAGATTAAAGCAGCTTCTGGCATGTGAACCTACAGTGATGGACAGTAGAGAACCTACCCAAATGCTCCCCTATTACAGGAAAACAGGCCTTCATTTTTTTTTTAAAGTAAGTACTTTGGTGCTTGCAGTTGTTCCCATTTAGTCAATCTTCAAAAAAAACACTTGGATAAAGGGTAAAAACAAAATGCATAACAGGTCAGTCAATATCCAAAAGAGAAAGATGGGTTAAATTCTGTTTTATTGAAAAATTTAATTACGTTTCTCTTTTAAATGCTGACCGAACTATTGTGCATTTCCAGCTTTTTCTAAATTTAATTTCAAATTTCTAGAATTTGCAATTTGTCACATCAAATGATAGAGAAAAGACTATGGGCCCAAGTTTCCACAAGAAAAAAAACGGGCGCCCCTCCGAGCTGGGCGCCCGTTTTTCGCGCCTAAAAAAATCCTCGGTATTCTTCACCGACTTACAGGTCCTGTGGCACTCGGCGCAGCCAGCACGAGCTGTGGGGGGGCGGAGCCAGGTCCCGGCGCTGAAAACAGTGCCGGGACCTCTGCACATGCGCGCTAGTCAGCACGCAAGTGCAGTAGCTTCAGGCGCCGAACTGTGTGGGAGGGGCCTGAAGCACGCAGCCCCTAGCCCTGGCCCAATGGCCTCACTGGGGCTGCGTGAATAAGGCTCCTCCCACGCTCCTGCTCCCCGCCCGACCAGACCCGACACTCGCTTCCCCCCCCCCCGCCGACCCGACACCCGCTCCCCCCCCCACCCCCCGGACCCGACACCCGCTCTCCCCCCACCCCCCCGACCCGACACCCGCTCTCCCCCCCCTCCCCCGACGCCCGCTCCCGACCCGACACTCGCTCTCCCCCCCACCCCCGACCCGACACCCGCTCTCCCCCCCTCCCCCGACACCCGCTCTCCCCCCGCCCCCCCGACCCGACACCCGCTCCTGTTCCCCGACCCCCCCCTCTCTCTTCTCCCTCCGCCCTCTCTCTCCCTCTCTCTCTCTCTCTCTCTCTCTCTCTCGCTCAGCGGCACGAACAGCTGCAGAATTTTCCCTTGCTGAAGCACTTTCACACAGGTAGGAAGATGGTTTATTTAATCTTTTCTTGGCTTATAAATGTTTATTCAGGTTGGATTTATTTGTATAATATTTGTAGAAGTATAAATAAGGATTTATTGTCGAATTTAATGAGTTCCCTTCCACCCCCCCCCCCACCTCGTTCTGGACGCCTAATTTGTAACCTGCGCCTGATTTTTTAATGTGTAGAACAGGTTTTTTCAGTTCTACAAAAATCTTCACTGGCTCCATTCTACTTTAGTTTGGAGTACATTTTCACTGTGGAAACTTTCAAATCAGGCGTCAGTGGCCGGACACGCCCCCTTTTGAAGAAAAAATTCTATTCTAAACTAGAACTGTTCTACCTGACTAGAACTACAGAAAAAAAAATGTGAAGAATTGCGATTTCTAAAATAGTCAGTTCTCCACCAGTTGCTCCTAAAAATCAGGCGCGAATCATGTGGAAACTTGGGCTCTATATCCTGCAGCCCATTGGTTGCAAGTTGTATTTGTGTAAGGTGAAGCCATTTAAAAAAAACTGTACCCCTTTGTTTTGCAATTTTCAACTGCTTCATGCAACTTTCCTGATATCTCTATAGACAAAAAAGCCAATTTTGCACATGCCTGAATGAATTCTTTAGCGGGTTGCTTGGCAACAGCAGAAACATGCCAGGTGTAACCCACTCCTACACTTTTCCCTCTCTCCTCCACATGGTGCATCCTTGCGCAACATGGCTCAGATCAGCAATTTAGCAGAACAGGACTCAAATTTAACATAAGCTAGTTCTGTAGCTATGAATATTAATGTATTAACTGTTCTGATATGTATTTTAACAACCCTCAAAACGGATATTTAAATATTAGCACACTGTTCACAAGGCTTGTGTATTGACGCAATGCATTGGAGCCCTAAGGTATTGTGCCAGAGTAGATGCAAGGTTGTATCTATTATCCCCCACATGTTGAATGAGGTGAAACAGCCCAAACACTCTCCTCATGAAGGAAATGACAGACCACTATCATATATCTCTTAATCACAAGTTCCAGAGCAGCATTGGCAGGACAAGTGAGAGCAGCTCACCTGCTGTCTTAGCTAAGAAGGGTGTATACCTTGAGGACACCAAGAAAAGGAGAGCAAGAGTCTTGCTCTCAAAACAAATTAAAAAATACAATTTTGCTCAAAGAAGAAAAATAGTCCATATGGTAACAACATACCCTCAGATAGGCTTGCAGTTCTTCACAAACTTTCCTTCGGTTATTTTCTACTTTCATTTTCTTCTCATAGTGAGAAAGAGAACTGTGGAGAAACATAGCTCTCTTGATAGCACCCTTCTGTTTTAGTTTATCCAGCTGCAATTCCACATTAAAATCTGCAAACATACCAAACTCAACATTAGCTTTAAGTATACAACACAAAACAAGAAAAAGAAAAATATTTAACAAATCAATGTATCAATTAGAGAGAATACTTTAAACAACTAAGATGAAACATGTCTTTGCAATGTGGCCTCGGAGTTAATTATCAAGTAAAGAAATAAAACGATGTATAAGAATAAAATTGAAGCTCCTTCAATGGCTTAGTGAATAAAGGCCCTGCCAGGTGTACTTCCACTATATCTTCAATCTTTATAATACTCCTCAAGTACAACTCAGAGCACTTTATAGGGCACAGGAAAAAAGTGAGCACTGAGCAGGAGGGAAAATGGAGAAGCTAAGTTGGGAAGGAGCGGGGTTAGCATGGATAATTAGAAGGACAGAAAGGTTTTCAGGAAGCTCTTGGAAACAGAACAGGAGGTAAAACCAAGGACAAGGATCTTAAAATCAATATTCTGGGGCACAGGGAGCCAGTACGGCTTTGCGAGAGGAGGGTGATCGGTGCATGGGACTTTGTGCAGGTGAGGTCACAGCCAGTGGCATTTTGAACAAATTGTCTTTCATGGAGAATTATCGCCGGGAGGTAGGCAAGAGCCCGGGAGAAGTCATGGTTCATGATTCAAGGGCCGAAAAGCAGGATCAGGGATTCAATATCTTTGGGGCGGGGGAAATAGTTCGGGATGGTGGGGGTTGATGTCAGAAGCAAAAACAGTAGCAATCTTGGTAACAGATTGTATGTTGAAAGTGAAGCTCAATTCAGACTCGAACAGTCTGCCAAGGTTCTGTACAGACTTATAGCACAGCAACAACCTATCCAGACTAAATGGATTCTGATGAAAGATCATCAACCTGAACTGTTAACTCTGTTTCTCACCACAGATGCTGCTTAACTGGCTGAGTATTTCCAGCATTTTCTGTTTCTATTTCAGACTAAAAATGGGCCACGGTTAAATTCCAAACTGTGTGGAGTTAGGTGGATAGTGACTGGCATAGATGTAGGTGAACAACAGAGAGCTTCAGTACCCTTGACCAAGGGAGGAAAATGATTCTTGTTCTTCATTGCTATCTCGTGAACCTTGCTAGAAAGTAGGAGTATAATATCGCCCTCAGTTAAGTAACCTGTCAACATTTGCGGTTTAGATGAAAAATGACCATTTGTTCGAAATCTGAAACACTGCAAAATTGCAAAATTTTGAGTATACACAAGCTGCAAAAGTACTATCCACCTTAGGGAGGTCTAAGGTACCCACTATACAACTAACTGGTGACAGCCTAGTGTGACAAGAGTGTTAAACTGAGCCTGTGGTTACAACAGCTGCAGTACTGTCTTACTCACACTAGATGTCACCATACCACATTCTTGCATTGATCAACAAATGGAGCACAAAAGCAAAAGACAACACCTGAGCTGAGAAAGGCAACTCCATGGGGACACTTGGAATAATGTTTGAGCAGTGCCAGTATATGTTAAAAACTCCTCCAACCACTCTCAAAAGCATTAAACGCTTGTGCACAAGATAAACAGGATGGGCCAGAATTTCCTTGATCCAACTTACGTCAAAATTAATGCCGGTTTCCACACTGATTTTGCTGATGGCAAATGATGCCAAAATTTCCTGAGAACCTCATTAGTATACACCGAAACATAAAAATCGACATAGATAACACCATAAACAATCAGGGGGCAATAAAAGTGCTAAATATGCACCAGCTTCATCAAGATCCCTCTTTAACTTGCTGATGTTATGAAAATTAAAGTTTGAAGTCATCAAACCATCATAGGAACAGAGGCAGGCCATTCAGCACCAAGCCTATTCCACCATTCAATTAGATCATGGCTGATCTGTACTTAACTCTATTTACCTGCTTTAGTTCCATATCCCATAATACCATTACCTAGCCAAAAATCTACTAATTGCATTAGAAATTTTCAATTGATCTAGCCTCAACAGCTTTTTAGGGGAGAAAGTTACAGATTTCCACTACACTTTGTGTAACAAAGTGCTTCCTGACATCACCCCTGAATAGCCTAGCTCTAATTTTAAGGTTATGCCCCCTGGTTCTGGACTCTCCCACCAGAGGAAACAGTTTATCTACCCAATCAAATCCTTTAATCATCTTAAACACCTCAATTAGTTCATCCCTTAATCTTCCATACTCAATGGAAAGAAATAATTTATAGCAATTAAAGAAATGCAATTGCTTTTCTCTTTTTAATGTAACACCTGCTGATGCCATAACAAAGCATTTAAAGATACCGAAAATGCAGTGCAGGCCTCAATAACACAAAGAAAAACCACACTAAAACACCAGAATTAGTGACTTAAGGTCCTTTTTCACCTAAGATCTAGTGCATAATTTTACATTCAATCAGAATTAGCTGAATGCAAGAAACAATCTTTGTAATGGGGGCACAGCTATGTTCATGAGCTAAGTGGTGATTCAGTAGATGTAACTTGGGAGTGTCGCAAATGATTAAGGAAATTTGCACGCAGTGATGTTTCGGCGTAAAACCAGCGCAAAGCAGTTATGTGCAAATTTCTTAGTGGGAAAAAAAAAGTGCATTTCCGCTCTTATGCCATAATTATCCAGAAACTTTCCAAGAAATTTAAGCTGATATGTTATACAAATGCAAGTTTGTTCTTTCTTCTTCCTTTCCTTACAGAATAGGGCTGCACCACAATACACGTTGGCCCGCAACTTGCGGTCAGCGGCGAAGCAGATACGCTCGCCGCTGACCTTGAAGAAAGCTGCCCAGAGATTTTGCGATCTCTGTAGCGAAAACTTTATCTTTCTCGATGTGCAATTGATTGTAGCGCTGTGCAATGGAAATTCCTATCGCAGAGCTGCAGTGATGTCTAAGCAGCCAATTATATTGAAGTAATCTCACAGACAGCAAAACAGGTAATGAAAGCACTGATTATCTGCACTTTTAAAAAATGTTAGAAAGCAACATAAATATTGGGATATACATATGGGGTTAAGACAGAAGCTGAAATATCATGAACAACTGTTTATTTTTTTCTAATTGCAATTTTTATCATAATGGAGAAATTTGACATTCCTCAAATATAAAAATTTGATTTTCAGGGTTAGAACATTTGTTAAGCAATCAGTACACTGTTAAAAACTGCAGTTACACCTATTTGAACAAGGCTTAATATTTAATGGGGTGTTTAACACCGATATTGGCACGGAAAAGTTTGTGTCAGTTCCACAGATTTCATAGATTGCTGGCTATGATTGCGGGGGTCAACAGCACAGCCAGTGTCGGAGCAGTGAATGACTGTCTGCAACTTCAGGATTTCTGCATTTAGATGCACATGCGATAAATCCTGACGTTCCGGTCAGTTTCCGAGGGGTAATAATGGTTACCCCCTCTGAAACTGACAGCTCGCCGTCATTACCCACTGCAAAATCCGGGCCAATGTTTCAAACCTTTGGTAGACAATGCCCTCATTCCCTGAACACTGGCAGCATAAAATGACTATTTTGATGACACTGAGCCAAGTCTGAATTACATCACTGATGCAATCACGTGTAGTTTGAACAGAATCAAATAATTATAATTTGTAAATAACAGAAGGTACTCTACCAACACCAATCATCAAGTTCTGCATTAAAAGGACCTACAAGAGCTTCAGTTTAGGTCTTATATAAGACAGTTACAGCCAAACATTAATTGGCATATAATATTGTTTTACTAAGTGAGAGTTTGATTGACAGTTCCATCTCATTATTCTTAATTTACATGAAATAAATCACGATGACCAAGTTTATTTGGCTCAGCTCATGTTCTGGCACACCCAATTAGCTGCAGGCATAGCTCAGTCCTGAAGATAACTGGGCCACCCAGCTCTAAATAATTCTGTCTCATGTCTTGGCTTCTACTGCACTAGCTCCTGAAAGACTGCACAACCAATTTATTGTAGTTCAGAGTTAAAATAACAGAACATAGAGAAACTATAGAGTCTTATTTAAATTGTACTAAACTGCAGAATGTGCACATCTGATAAGACTGAACTCACCCAAGAATTCTGCAGCTTGTATTCCATATGCACTTAAGCAAAATGTAACTGTAAAACTAATGAAGGGAAGAGGTTATCAGCAACTGTGACAAACCCAGTTTTTAAAAAATTAAAATGAAAGTCAAATACAAGAAAAACATGAATTAAATGCTGCAGTACTACTTAAGGTGAAATTCCATCAAAGACTTGTAGTACTATGGTCTAGTTCAAGACGATGCATCTCGAAGATGCACATTCCCTAATTGTGATGCAAAAGTGGTTTTATTTTGAATTCTGGAAGACTTACAATTCTATTCTTAAATGGTCTCATATCCTGAAGCAATTTTTAATTATCTGCAGTCAGAATCAATAAATTGGGAACTGCAAACAAGAAGGTGGCGCCTGTATATCAGGATTCATTTGGAATTCAGAACTGCTTTCATTGGCAGAATAGAGAAATGTAAATATTCTTTTTATGTTGTCTCTTTTCATAAGCAGTTTTAACTGAATTCACACTGCTGGTTATCACATCACAATAATCCTCAATGCATAAATTATCAAAGATACTGAAACATTTTACCAATTTTTTTACATTCTTGCTTCAAGTTCATTTTTTTTTTAAATTCAAGTGTTAGTGCTGGGGACTGGAACACTTTCTACTTCAGGCACCCGGGGGTAACATCTAACAGTGGAGGAGCAATATGGGCATTAGCAAACCGTCTACCATTGATTTTCAAGTCAATGGATAGAAAAATTGAGCAGGGTGGATATAATCATCATAGGCAGTCCCTCGGAATCGAGGAAGATTTGCTTCCACTCTTAAAATAAGTTCTTAGGTGGCTGAACAGTCCAATAGGAGAACCACAGTCCCTGTCACAGGTGCAACAGATAGTCGTTGAAGTAAAGAGCGGGTAGGACAGGTTTGCCGCACCTGCGCTCAATTTCTGCATGGTCTCAGCGATGAAACTCGAGGTGCTCAGCATCCTCCCGGATGCACTGCCTCCACTTATGGCGATCTTTGGCCAGGGACTTCCAGGTGTCAGTGGCGATGTTGCACTTTTTCAGGGAGGCTTTGAGGGTGTCCCTGTAACGTTTCCTCTACCCATCTTTGGCTCGTTTGTCGTGAAGTAGTTCCGAGTAGAGCGCTTGCTTTGGGAGTCTCGTGTCTGGCATGCAAACTATGTGGCCTGCTCAGCGGAGCTGATCAAGTGTGGCCAGTGCTTCAATGCTGGGATGTTGGCCTGGTTGAGGACGTTAATGTCGGTGCATCTGTCCTCCCAGGGGATTTGTAGGATCTTGCAGAGACATCATTGGTGGCATTTCTCCAGCGACTTAAGGTGTCTACTGTACAAGGTCTATGTTTCTGAGCCATACAGGAGGGCGGGTATTACTACAGCCCTGTAGACTTTGAGCTTGGTGGCAGTTTTGAGGGCCCGGTCTACAAACACTCTTTTCCTCAGGCGGCCAAAGGCTGCACTGGCGCACTGGAGGCGGTGTTGGATCTCGTCGTCAATGTCTGTTCTTGTTGATAAGAGGCTCCTGAGGTATGGGAAATGGCCCACGTTGTCCAGGGCCGATAACAACCAAGATCCAAAACAATCCAAACAGATATACCACTTTGGATACTGTTGGGGGAGATGGCTCATCAGGGGAAGGCAGCAGTAGCCAACTTCATAGGACCATGGGTGGCTCTGCTGCACAGGAGGGCAGGAAAAAGAGCGGGAGAGTTATAGTGGTAGGGGATTCTATTGTAAGGGGAATATTGTAAGGGCGTTTCTGCGGCCGCATTAGAGACTTCAGGATGGTATGTTGCCTCCCTGGTGCAAGGGTCAAGGATGTCTTGGAGCGGTTGCAGGGCATTCTGGAGGGGGAGGGTGAACAGGCAGTTTTTGTGGTGCATATAGGTACCAACGATACAAGCTGAATTTAGGGAGCTAGGAGTTAAATTAAAAAGTAGGACTACCAGTGCCACATGCTAGTCAGAGTAGAAATAGCAGGATAGTTAGTATGAATAAGTGGCTTGAGGAATGGTTCAAGAGGGAGGGATTCAAATTCCTGTGACATTGGAACCGGTTCTGGGGAGGTGGGACCAGTACAAACCGGACGGTCTGCACCTGGGCAGGACCGGAACCGATGTCCTAGGGGGAGTGTTTAAACTAATATGGCAGGGGGATGGGAATCTATGCAGTGAGAAAGAGGGAAGTAAAATGGGGCAGAAGCAAAAGGTAGAAAGGAGATAAGGGAAAGTGGAGTGCAGAGAAATCAAAGGCAAAAATCAAAAAGGGCCACATTACAACATAATTCTAAAAGGACAAAGAGTGTTAAAAAAATAAGCCTGAAGGCTCTGTGTCTCAATGTGAGGAACATTCATGATAAGATGGATGAATTAACTGCGCAGATAGCTGTTAACGGATATAATGTAATTGGGATTACGGAGACATGGCTCCAGGGTGACCAAGGCTGGGAACTCAACATCCAGGAGTATTCAATATTCAGGAAGGATAGACAGAAAGGAAAAGGAGGTGGGTAGCATTGCTGGTTAAAGAGGAAGATTAACGCAATAGTAAGGAAGGACATTAGGTTGGATGATGTGGAATCTGTATGGGTAAAGCTGCAGAACACCAAAGGGAAGAAAATACTAGTGGGAGTTGTGTACAGACCACCAAACAGTAGTAGTGAGGTTGGGGATGGCATCAAACAGGAAATTAGGGATCCGTGCAATAAAGGAACAGCAGTTATCATGGGCGACTTTAATCTACATATAGATTGGGCTAACCAAACTGGTAGCAATACGGTGGAGGAGGATTTCCTGGAGTGTATAAGGGATGGTTTTTTAGACCAATATGTCGAGGAACCAACTAGAGAGCTGGCCATCCTAGACTGGGTTTTGTGTAATGAGAGAGGATTAATTAGCAATCTTCTTGTGCGAGGCCTCTTGGGGAAGAGTGACCATAATATAATAGAATTCTTCATTAAGATGGAGAGTGACACAGTTAATTCAGAGACTCGGGTCCTGAACTTAAAGAAAGGTAACTTTGATGGTATGAAACGTGAATTGGCTAGGATAGACTGGCAAATGATACTTAAAGGGTTGGCAATGGATAGACAATGGCAAACATTTAAAGATCACATGGATGAACTTCAACAATTGTACATCCCTGTCTGGAGTAAAAATAAAACGGGGAAGGTGGCTCAACCATGGCTAACAAGGGAAATTAGGGATAGTGTTAAATCCAAGGAAGAGGCATATAAATTGACCAGAAAAAGCAGCAAACCTGAGGACTGAGAGAAATTTAGAATTCAGAAGAAGACAAAGGTTTTAATTCGAAGGGGGAAAAGAGAGTATGAGAGTAAGCTTGCAGGGAACATAAAAACTAACTGCAAAAGCTTCTATAGATATGTGAAGAGAAAAAAGATTAGTGAAGACAAATGTAGGTCCCTTGTAGTCAGAATCAGGTGAATTTATAATGGGGAACAAAGAAATGGCAGACCAATTGAATAAATACTTTGGTTCTGTCTTCACTAAGGAAGACACAAATAACAAGGAAGACACAAATAACCTTCCGGAAATGCTAGGGGACCGAGGGTCTAGTGAGAAGGAGGAATTGAAGGAAATCCTTATTAGTCAGGAAATTGTGTTAGGGAAGTTGATGGGATTGAAGGTCGATAAATCACCAGGGTCTGATTGTCTGCATCCCAAAGTACTTAAAAAAAAAAAAAAGTGGCCCTAGACATAGTGGATGCATTGGTAGTCATTTTCCAACATTCTATAGACTCTGGATCAGTTCCTATGGATTGGAGGGTAGCTAATGTAACACCACTTTTTAAAAAAGGAGGGAGAAAGAAAACAGGGAATTATAGACCAGTTAAGCCTGGCATTGGTAGTGGGGAAAAGTTGGAATCAATTATTAAAGATGTAATAGCAGCACATTTGGAAAGCAGTGACAGGATCGGTCCAAGCGTGGATTTATGAAAGGGAAATCATGCTCAACAAATCTAGAATTTTTTGAGGATGTAATTAGTACAGTGGACAAGGGAGAACCAGTGGATGTGGTGTATTTGGACTTTCAAAAGGCTTTTGACAAGGTCCCACACAAGAGATTAGTGTGTAAAATTAAAGCACATGGTATTGGTAATGTATTGACGTGGATCGAGAACTGGTTGACAGACAAGCAAAGAATAGGAATAAACGGGTCCTTTTCAGAATGGCAGGCAGTGACTAGTGGAGTACCACAAGGCTCAGTGCTGGGACCCCAGCTATTTACAATAAACATTAATGATTTAGATGAAGGAATTAAATGTAACATCTCCAAGTTTGCAGATGACATTAAGCTGGGTGGCAGTGAGAGCTGTGAGGAGGATGCTAAGAGGCTGCAGGGTGACTTGGACAGGTTAGGTGAGTGGGCAAATGTACGGCAGATGCAGTACAGTGTAGATAAATGTGAGGTTATCCACTTTGGTGGCAAAAACAGGAAGGCAGAATATTATCTGAATGATGAGATTAGGAAAAGGGGAGGTGCAACGAACCTGGGTATCATGGTACATCAGTCATTGAAAGTTGGCATGCAGGTACAGCAGGCAGTAAAGAAAGCAAATGGCATGTTGGCCTTCATAGCAAGAGGATTTGAGTATAGGAGCAGGGAGGTCTTACTGCAGTTGTATAGGGCCTCGGTGAGGCCACACCTTGAAAATTGTGCACAGTTTTGGTCTCCTAATCTGAGGAAGGACATTCTTGCTATTGAGGGAGTGCAGCGAAGATTCACCAGACTGATTTCCGGGGTGGCAGGACTGATATATGAAGAAAGACTGGATCGACTAGGCTTATAATCAATGGAATTTAGAAGAATGAGAGCGGATCTCATAGAAACATATAAAATTCTGACGGGATTGGACAGGTTAGATGCAAGAAGAATGTTCCCGATGCTGGAGAAGTCTAGAACCAGGGGTCACAGTCTAAGGATAAGGGGTAAGCCATTTAGGACTGAGATGAGGAGAAACTTCTTCACTCAGAGAATTGTGAACCTGTGGAATTCTCTACCACAGAATGTTGTTTTGGCCAGTTCGTTAGATATATTCAAAAGGGAGTTAGATGTGGCCCTTACGGCTAAAGGGATCAAGGGGTATTGAGAGAAAGCAGGAAGGGGTACTGAAGTTGCATGATCAGCAATGATGATATTGAATGGTGGTGCAGGCTCAAGGGGCCGAATGGCCTACTCCTGCACCTGTTTTCTATGTTTCTATGTTTCTAAGATAAAATTCAAAAAGTTTCTGAAGAACCAAAAAAAGTCAGTCACGACCCTGTGGCCCAGCCTTGCTCTTTCTCCCGGAGCGGTAGCAGCGACATGCCAGACACCAAGACCAAGCAAGCTTACCAGAAGCAGCCCACCATCTTCTCGAACAAGAAGTGGGCACTGGTGGGTGAGGGCAGCAAGGAGAAGCTTCCTCGCTACTATCGCAACGTGGGCCTAGGCTTCTAGACTTCACGAGAGGCCATCGATGGAACCTACATTGACAAGAAGTGTCCGTCACCGGGAATGAATCCTGTCAGGTGTTGTGACCAAGATGAAGATGCAGTGACCATCGTGTTCCGCAGGGATTACCTGCATTACATCAGGAAATACAACTGCTTCGAGAAGTGACAAGAACATGTCTGTGCACCTGTCCCCCTGCTTCAGGGATGTACAGAATGGAAACAGTTTGACAGTGGGGGAGTGCCAGCCCCTCAGCAAGACTGTGCGCTTCAATGTCCTCAAAGTTACCAAGGCTGCTGGAGCCAAGAAACAGTTCCAGAAATTCTAAGTGTGATGATAAGGTGAATTAACTACAATAAATCATTTGTGAAAAGAGAAAATAAATTAGCTTAGTGAGCTATGAATGGGAACAGTAGTGTTTTTTGTTGCCCCTTTTAGTGTAAAAAAGAAAGATCTTGCATTCATATGGCACTTTAGCAGATCCTCAGGACTTCCCAAAGTGCTTCACACCAATGGATTACTTTTGAAGTGCAGTAACTTTGGTTATATGGGCAAATGTGGCAGCCGGCTTATAGTCAGCAAAGTCCACAAACAGCAAGTGGAATGAATTATCAGTGAATGTGTTTTGGGAGGAATGTTGGTCAGCACACAAGGAGATCTCTCTGTTTTTTCTCAAATTGATATAGCATTTCAACTATTTAATTCTTGCTATTCATGCCTGGCTTTCAAGCAAACCAAAGTTTCAAATCTGTCTGGAAGCGAGGTATCATCAAGATACAGTTTAAATTATTTAGTTTATAAGACTATAAGACTAAACATCTTGTGCTTTGTCAAGCAAATGGAATCAGATAAAGTACAAATCAAACTGGTCACCGCAAATAGCAAACTGAGAAACAGAAACAGTGATTTGGGATTCAGAATGCTCCTCCCATTATACAGGGCTGAACTTACCAGGAAACCATGATATTTTCTTTCACTGTACAGGTTTTGTTCTCTGGGTTCAAGACTGATGGGTTGATTTCTAATGAAGCATTCACATGAATTACTGGTCTGGCTCTGAAAGTTCAAAACATAACAATAAGCCCTCCATTAACGGTGTCCTGTTGGAGAGGTTCTGAACTAATTTTATTTTCTGCAGTGGTACAATCTTACATTTTAGACTTTTGTTCAACTGGATACATTGTGCTGCTCAGCTCCATGATTATTTGGTAATCTAGCTTCCGTACAACACAATGACAAAATCTTCCCTTTGTTTGCCACATTGAGGATGGGAAGGAGGACAGAAGACTCTGAAGGCAAGTTAAGGGAACATAGTTCCTTCTAATTTCAATTCCTCAACCCATCAAGATTTTTTCTGTGCCTTCACACTTAATTTTTTCCCCAAAATAGCATAAAGCTATATATTAATTGCAATGAAATTGCCACAAAGTCCATTTTATATGACTTTATAATCAACTATTCTTTATCTGGGTGTCAGTGCTAATGTGCCTCCTTGTCATACAATATTTATAATGGCAAAATACCTCAAGGTACGCTGATGCCAAAAACAGACAATGAGCCTAGTTTTACAATGGAGTTTGAATATAAAACCAAACCCTATTTCAAGTATGATTGCAATCAGACTATTAAATCAAAAACCCACATGCCTTTCAACTACATTAAATTAATTAAAAATCAGGATTGGACCAGCAAATGAGCAGATATTAATCTGCATAATGGACTAACTTGCTAACCATATATAAGCAGGGAATCTGTTTAATATGTTTACATTGGTACATTGCCTAATATCTCACACAGATCTCCCTCAGGAAATCTTCAATTTGAAGTAACATCATTAATATCAGATTTAACTTAATAATGGCAAAAGAATCCAGACATGCACCTGATTACAAACATGTTGGGGTACGGTAGCATAGTAGTTATGGGGCCAAGTTTCAGCCTGAGTTGCTCCTGTTTTTTTGGAGCAACTGGTTTAGAATGGAGTAGCTGAGAAATTGCAATTCTTGGCATTTAGTTTGCTCCAGTTCTAGTCAGTTAGAACAGTTTCAGTTTGGAACAGATTTTTTTTTCAAAAGGGGGCATGTCCGGCCACTTACGCCCGTTTTTAAAGTTTAGGAAGTGAAAACATACTCCAAACTAACTTAGAATGGAGTAAGTGTAGATTTTTGTACGCTCAGAAAAACCTTGTCTACACTCAGAAAATCAGGTGTAGGTTACAAATCAGGCGTAGGGAATGGGGGGGGGGGGGGGGGGTTAAAGGGAAGTTTATAAACATTAAATACTTCAGTTTTACAAATAAAGAGCCATCATCAATAATAAATAATAAATACATCAATAAATCAATCAAAACAATTACTTAAAAATTTTAAAAAATTAAAAAATCAATAAATAAAACATTTCTACTTACCGACTGCAGCACCGGGAATCCTCCAACAGTGTGCTGGGACGGCCCCCCAGTGTGTCACTGTCAGTGTCTCTATCTCTTTGTCTGTCTGTCTGTGTCTGTGTTTCTGACAGCGAGGGGAGGGGGGTGGGGGTGGAGAAGGGGGGAGGGGGGGAGGAGGAGAAGGGGGGGAGGAGAGGAGGGAAGGAGAGAGGGGAGGAGGAGAGGGGGGGAGGAGGGGGGAGGGGAGGGAGGGAAGGAGAGGGAAGGGAGGGAAGGAGAGGGGAGGGAGGGGAGGGAAGGAGAGGGGAGGGAGGGAAGGAGAGGGGAGGGAGGGAAGGAGAGGGGAGGGAGGGGAGGGAAGGAGAGGAGGAGGGGAGGGGAGGGGTGGGGGAGAGAGAAGGAGGCTGAACATCCGGGCCCAAGACTTCAGGCTGGATTTACAGGTAGGTGGCGTTGGGGCCCGGATCGGGGGAGGGGGGGGGGGGGGGGAAAGAGAGTCGCGGAGGTCAGGGGGGGGTGGAGTCGCGGAGGTCGGGAAGCGGAGGTTGGGTCGCCCGGGGGGGGGGGGGGCGCGGAGGTCGGGTCGCTAGGGCGGGGTGGGGGGAGCGGGAGTCGGGTCGGATCCGGGGAGCGGGAGTCAAGTCGGGTCGGGTCCGGTCAGGTGGGAGGTGAGCCTTATCCACGCAGCCCCAGTGAGGCCATTCGGCCAGGGCTAGGGGCTGCGTGCTTCGAGCCCCTCCCACAATTTTGGTCACCTGGAGCTACTGCACATGCGTGCCCACTGTAGCGCGCATGTGCAGAGGTCCCGGCACTGTTTTCAGCGCAGGGACCTGGCTCCGCCCCCCAACAGCTCATGCTGCGCCGCGCCCAGCTCCAGAGGACCTACAAGGAGCCGGAGAATTGGTACTTTTTTTTTAGGCGCACTTTGTGGCGCGAAAAACTGGCGTCCAGGCAGATCGGGCTGCGCCGTTTTAGGTGCGGTCTGAAACTTGGGCCCTATGTTACTACTGGACTAGTAATCCAGAGATGTGAGTTCAAATTCCACCATGGCAGCTGGGGGATTTAAATTCAGTTAATTAAATAAATCTGGAATTTTAAAAAGAGCAGTATCAGTAATGGTGACTACTGGATTGTTATAAAAAACCAACTTGTTCACTAATGTCCTTTAAGGAAGGAAACCTGCCACCCATACTCGGTCTGTACTATGTGTGACTCCAGATCCACAGCAACATAATTGACTCTTAACTGCCCTCTCAAATGGCCTGGCAAGCTACTCAGTTGTACCGAACCGCTATAACAAAGTCAGCATTGTGGGAGTACCTTCACCACACGGACTGCAGCGGTTCAATAAGGTGGCTCACCACCACCTTTTCAAGGGCAATTAGGGATGGTCAATAAATTCTGGCCTTGCCATGAACAAATAAGTTTTTTTTTAAATCAGGATAGCAAATCATAATCATTGCAACTTCATTTTAAGCAATCATCTGTAAAATTCTGCCGTGAATCTGACCAGAAATCTACATTTCCAATAGCTGTAACTGATCACTTTGCTCATCCAGTATTCTTCCGTTATGAACTGCACCACAGAAGAATTGCATTAAAGTAAATTTTACAAGATCCAACATATTGTTTGATGATAGCTATTTTATATAAATTTCTGCCTGCTGCATTTAAAGTGGTTTTCATTTTTACTGAAGTTAATGTACTGTATTCATCAGTGCAAGGCACATGAAGACACCATGTATGGTAAACAATGTGAACATCTCAGCTGAATCTAATTAATGCATTCCTAAAGTGTCATTTAGACCTTTGTAGCATTATTCATGGAGCTGAGCAAATCATTTTAATCATTTACTGTAAGCTGCTTTACTTAGTGCTTTCTGGGATCAACAGTAAATGTTATCATTTAGAATGCTCCAGAGAACCCAAAATGTTTCACTTACGTTTGCTACATAAAACACAGATCTTTCCTTTGCAGGAACAGTTCTTGAAAGCTTATTTGTACATTAAATATTTTCAGAAAGGAATGCTTCCGATTATGAATTGTGTTAAAAAGTGTTTACAGTCTCTTTTCCACATTTTTGTACAGGATTATTACAAATTGAGTATTTTCCTCAAAAAGGAAGAATATGAAGGAAGCGAAACAGGGCGGCTGCACCTAGAACATGCACAACTATAATAATCTCAACGTAATGAGGCAGGAGTAATATCACCATACCCTCATTTTCCTTGATCCCTGCTTGGTGGTGACCCAAATGGAACTATGTCCTTGAATAGTGTGGCTTACTGCTCGTACCCACCCAGCTCAGATCAGATAAAGTGTTTGGAGCTAAGCAAAGAGAGTTTTTCTTCTCTACAGGTGCAGCAAAAGGTTTTGTGGGATGGAGGCATTCTGGATGCTGTTTTTGGACACCAGTCATAAGGCTCTGAAGCCAGTATCCATTTGTGCTGCTGTGGGCTTCCAGGCCTGCAGCAAGAGTTGCCTTTCATCCCCTGCTTCCAGCTACAAGGACAGGCTGGTGTAAAGGGATTACTGGACCTAAAGTAATGACATGAACCAAGAAATAGAGGCAGGTTCAGATCAGATGGAATGCACTTGGAAGTGCCCTCCACCCGACATGCCCAGAGAGGAAAATAAGAACATAAGAAATAGGAGCAAGAGTAGGCCATTTGGCCCCTTGAGCCTGCTCCTCCACTTAATAAGATCATAGCTGATCTGATCTTGGCCTCAACTCCATTTTACTGCCCGTTCCCCTGCAGTTCAAAAATATCTCCACCTTAACACCTATATTCAAATCACCACATACTAGGCCCAAGTTTCGGGCTGCGCCTAGAACAGCGCAGCCCCGACCTGGACGCCCATTTTTCGCGTCACAAAGTGCGCCTAAAAAAAACTTACCTATTCTCCGGCTCCCTGCAGGTCCTCTGGAACTGGGCGCGGCGCAGCACGAGTTGTGGGGGGCAGAGCCAGGTCCCTGCGCTGAAAACAGTGCCGGGACCTCTGCACATGCGCGCTACAGTGGGCGCGCACGTGCAGTAACTCCAGGCGCCCAAAATTGTGTGGGAGGGGCCCGAAGCACGCAGCCCCTAGCCCTGGCCGAATGGCCTCACTGGGGCTGCGTGGATAAGGCTGCCTCCCACACCCAGCGCCTGCTTCCTCCCGACCAGACCCGACCTGACTTGACTCCTGTTCCGCCCCCGGACCAGACCCGACCGCACCCCCCCACACCGGACCCGACCTAACCCCCCTCCCAACCTCCGCTTCCCCCCCGCCCAACCTCCACTCCCGACCCCGACTCCCCCCCCGACCTCCGCTCCCGCCCCCTCGACCTCTGCTTCCGACCCTCCCCCCCCCGGACCTCCGCTCCTGACCCTCCCCCGCCCCCCCCTCGACCTCCGCTCCCGACCCTCCCCCGCTCGACCTCTACTCCCGACCCTCCCCCCCCCCCCCCCCCCGGACCTCCGCTCCTGATCCTCCCCCACGACCTCGGCTCCCGACCTCCCCCCCCGGACCTCCACTCCCGACCCCACCTACCTGTAAGTCCGGTGCTGGGCGCGGGTCCAGCTGCGCGGGTCCAGCTGCGCGGGTCCAGCTTCTCTCTCTCTCTCTCTCTCTCTCTCTCTCCCTCTCCCTCTCCCTTCCTCCCTCCCTTCTCTCCCTCTCTCCTCCTCCTCCCCCCCCCACCTCCCCACCCCTCTCCTCTCCTCTCGCTGTCAGAAACACAGACACTGACAGAGAGTGAGAGACACACACACACAGACAGACAGAGAGATAGAGACACTGACAGAGACACACTGGGGCGACTGTCCCAGCACACTGTTGGAAGAGTCCCGGTGCTGCACTTGGTAAGTAGAAAATGTTTTATTTATTGATTTTTTTTTTACATTTATTTTTTATTAATTTTTTTGGGTTGATTTATTGATGTATTTATCATTTATTTTTGATGATGGCTCTTTATTTGTAAAACTGAAGTTTTTAATGTTTGTAAACTTCCCTTTAAACCCCCCCCCATTCCCTACACCTGATTTTCTGAGTGTAGACAAGGTTTTTTCTGAGCATACAAAAATCTACACTTACTCCATTCTAAGTTAGTTTGGAGTATGTTTTCACTTCCTAAACTTTAAAAACGGGCGTAAGTGGCCGGACATGCCCCCTTTTGAAAAAAAAATCTGTTCCAAACTGAAACTGTTCTAACTGACTAGAACTGGAGCAAACCAAATGCTGAGAATTGCAATTTCTAAGATACTCCATTCTAAACCAGTTGCTCCAAAAAAACAGGAGCAACTCAGGCCGAAACTTGGCCCCACGGTTTGGCATCAGTGTGTAAAATATTAAAAGATTGCAGTACATTGAGACATTTCATATTTTGCTCAGTTACATATATAGCATTTGCCAAAGACACCAAGAATGCCAATGGGATGTGGAACACACACTACTTTTGACTCTGGTACAATACAACCATTTACATTTACAACACTTTGGGATAGATTTTATATCTGATATGCCACTGCAAAATAGTATAGCTATAGTCTACAACCTAACCTTATTTAATGGCACAGAAGCTAAGTTTTGCAATTTTATAGTGGTGGCGGGGGTGTGGGGAGGAGAAAGAAGTGATGCAGAAGGATTTCACTTCCACAGTGGAGGGATGTAAGGGAACATTCCCATTTTCACAACATTGTCTGGTTTACATAATTATATTTGGTCAGATTCTGCAGAAAAAACTTTTTTTCATTTAAGATTACAAGGAAAAGGTAGGGCCAGGCAATCCTGATTAACAGTGCTTTAAGAAACAGCAATCCAACTGTAAACTTTAAATTGCTGTATAGGGCTCATTCCAGAATCATTACAGTACGATCAATTTAGAACATTCCAGCTGCTTTATTACACTGCCAGTACTATGAAAATGCTAAGGAACCAAGGCTATTAATGATGGTCACTCTCAAGAATTGAAGAATTCTTTTTATTGTTGAGAAACATATTTTCTGTCTCAATTTTTGTTTAGAAAATTAAATCATTCTTACAACTACCCAGTAAGCAGTAAGTACACAGGCATGGAAGATGTTTCTTTTTATAATGCTGTACTTTCCAAGGAAAATTGATTGTTCAGCTTTTGGATGCAAAACCATTACCATTAGCAAGGAAGGACATTAGCTTGGATGATGTGGAATCTATGGGCCCAAGTTTCCACAGGATAAAAAACGGGCGCCCCTCCGAGCTGGGCGCCCGTTTTTCGCGCCTAAAACGGCGCCAGAAAAAAACCGCGCTATTCTGGAGCGTTCTGCAGCTCCTCGTCTGTTTGGCGCGGCGCCCAGGGGGGCAGAGCCTACACTCGCGCCGATTTTGTAAGTGGGAGGGAGCGGGTACTATTTAAATTCGTTTTTTTCCTGCCGGCAACGCTGCGAGTGCGCGTTGGAGCGTTCGCGCATGCTCAGTGTGGAAAAAAAAACATTGGCACTCGGCCATTTTTGTAGTTCTTAGTAGCTGTTTAATTTTTGAACATTTTTTAATAAAACCACATTGCCATCAGCACATCAGCACTGAGACTTCCCTTCTCACTGTCCCCTTCCCCTCCCTCCCCTCCGCGGCAACAAGCCGCTGTCTCCTTCCCCTCCCTCCCCTGCGCGGCAACAAGCCACTGTCTCCTTTCCTTCCCCTCCCTCCCCTGCGCGGCAACAAGCCGCTGTCTCCTTCCCCTCCCTCCCCTGCGCGGCAAAAAACGGCGGTTTCCTTCGAACGATGGCTGAAGCACTTTCACACAGGTAGGAAGATGGTTTATTTAATCTTTTCTTTGCTTATAAATGTTTATTCAGGTTGGATTTATTTGTATAATATTTGTAGAAGTATAAATAAGGATTGATTGTAGAATTTAATGAGTTCCCTTCCCCCCCACCTCGTTCTGGACGCCTAATTTGTAACCTGCGCCTGATTTTTTAATGCGTAGAACAGGTTTTTTCAGTTCTACAAAAATCTTCACTTGCTCCGTTCTACTTTAGTTTGGAGTACGTTTTCACTGTGGAAACTTTGAAATCAGGCGTCAGTGGCCGGACACACCCCCTTTTGAAGAAAAAATTCTGTTCTAAAGTAGAACTGTTCTACCTGACTAGAACTGCAGAAAAAAAAATGTGGAGAATTGCGATTTCTAAGATAGTCCGTTCTCCACCAATTGCTCCTAAAAATCAGGCGCAAATCATGTGGAAACTTGGGCCCTATATGGGTAGAGCTGCGAAACATCAGAGGGCAGAAAACGTTAGTTGGGGTTGTGTACAGACCACCAAACAGTAGTAGGGAGGTTGGGGATGGCATCAAACAGGAAATTAGGGACGCGTGCAATAAGGGTACAGCAGTTATTATGGGTGACTTTAACCTACATATTGATTGGGCTAACCAAACTGGTAACAATACTGTGGAAGAGGATTTCCTGGAGTGTATAAGAGATGGTTTTCTAGGCCAATATGTCGAGGAACCAACTAGAGAGCAGGCCATCCTAGACTGGATCTTGTGTAACAAGAGAGGATTAATTAGCAATCTGATCATTTGTGGCCCCTTGGTAGAATTCTTCATTAAGATGAAGAGCGACAGTTAACTCAGAGACTAGGGTCCTGAACTTAAAGAAAGGAAACATCGATGGTATGAGATGTGATTTGGCTAGGATACACTGGCGAATGATACTTAAAGGGTTAATGGTGGATAGGCAATGGCAGACATTTAAAGAACACATGGATGAATTACAACTATTGTACATCCCTGGCTGGCATAAAAATTGCAGGGAACATAAAAACTGACTGCAAAAGCTTCTATAGATATGTGAAGAGAAAAAGATTAGTGAATGCTAATGTAGGCCCCCTTGCAGTCAGAATCAGGTGAATTCATAATGGGGAACAAGGAAATCGCAGACCAATTGAACAAATACTTTGGTTCTGTCTTCACGAAGGAAGACACGAATAACCTCCCGAAAATACAAGGGGACCGAGGGTCTAGCGGGAAGGAGGAACTGAGGGAAATCCCAATTAGTCAGGAAATAGTGTTAGGGAAACTGATGGTACTGAAACATAGAAACATAGAAAATAGGTGCAGGAGTAGGCCATTCGGCCCTTCTAGCCTGCACCGCCATTCAATGAGTTCATGGCTGAACATTCAACTTCAGTACCCCATTCCTGCTTTCTCGCCATAACCCTTGATCCCCCTAGTAGTAAGGACCTCATCTAACTCCTTTTTGAATATATTTAGTGAATTGGCCTCAACAACTTTCTGTGGTAGAGAATTCCACAGGTTCACCACTCTCTGGGTGAAGAGGTTCCTCCGCATCTCGGTCCTAAATGGCTTACCCCTTATCCTTAGACTGTGACCTCTGGTTCTGGACTTCCCCAACATTGGGAACATTCTTCCTGCATCTAACCTGTCTAACCCCGTCAGAATTTTAAATGTTTCTATGAGGTCCCCTCTCATTCTTCTGAACTCCAGTGAATACAAGCCCAGTTGATCCAGTCTTTCTTGATAGGTCAGTCCCGCCATCCCGGGAATCAGTCTGGTGAACCTTCGCTGCACTCCCTCAATAGCAAGAATGTCCTTCCTCAGGTTAGGAGACCAAAACTGTACACAATACTCCAGGTGTGGCCTCACCAATGCCCTGTACAATTGTAGCAACACCTCCCTGCCCCTGTACTCAAATCCCCTTGCTATGAAGGCCAACATGCCATTTGCTTTCTTAACCGCCTGCTGCACCTGCATGCCAACCTTCAATGACTGATGTACCATGACACCCAGGTCTCTTTGCACCTCCCCTTTTCCTAATCTGTCACCATTCAGATAATAGTCTGTCTCTCTGTTTTTACCACCAAAGTGGATAACCTCACATTTATCCACATTATACTTCATCTGCCATGCATTTGCCCACTCACCTAAGCTATCCAAGTCGCTCTGCAGCCTCACAGCATCCTCCTCGCAGCTCACACTGCCACCCAACTTAGTGTCATCCGCAAATTTGGAGATACTACATTTAATCCCCTCATCTAAATCATTAATGTACAGTGTAAACAGCTGGGGCCCCAGCACAGAACCTTGCGGTACCCCACTAGTCACTGCCTGCCATTCTGAAAAGTACCCATTTACTCCTACTCTTTGCTTCCTGTCTGACAACCAGTTCTCAATCCATGTCAGTACACTACCCCCAATCCCATGTGCTCTAACTTTGCACATCAATCTCTTGTGTGGGACCTTGTCGAACGCCTCTGAAAGTCCAAATATACCACATCAACTGGTTCTCCCTTATCCACTCTACTGGAAACATCCTCAAAAAATTCCAGAAGATTTGTCAAGCATGATTTCCCTTTCACAAATCCATGCTGACTTGGACCTATCATGTCACCTCTTTCCAAATGCACTGCTATGACATCCTTAATAATTGATTCCATCATTTTACCCACTACCGATGTCAGGCTGACCGGTCAATAATTCCCTGTTTTCTCTCTCCCTCCTTTTTTAAAAAGTGGGGTTACATTGGCTACCCTCCACTCCATAGGAACTGATCCAGAGTCAATGGAATGTTGGAAAATGACTGTCAACGCATCCACTATTTCCAAGGCCACCTCCTTAAGTACTCTGGGATGCAGTCCATCAGGCCCTGGGGATTTATCGGCCTTCAATCCCATCGATTTCCCCAACACAATTTCCCGGCTAATAAGGATTTCCCTCAGTTCCTCCTCCTTACTAGACCCCCCGACCCCTTTTATAACCGGAAGGTTGTTCGTGTCCTCCTTCGTGAATACCGAACCAAAGTACTTGTTCAATTGGTCCGCCATTTCTTTGTTCCCCGTTATGACTTCCCCTGATTCTGACTGCAGGGGACCTACGTTTGTCTTTACTAACCTTTTTCTCTTTACATATCTATAGAAACTTTTGCAATCCGTCTTAATGTTCCCTGCAAGCTTCTTCTCATAGGCCATTTTCCCTGCCCTAATCAAACCCTTTGTCCTCCTCTGCTGAGTTCTAAATTTCTCCCAGTCCCCAGGTTCGCTGCTATTTCTGGCCAATTTGTATGCCACTTCCTTGGCTTTAATACTATCCCTGATTTCCCTTGATAGCCACGGTTGAGCCCCCTTCCCTTTTTTATTTTTATGCCAGACAGGAATGTACAATTGTTGTAGTTCATCCATGCGGTCTCTAAATGTCTGCCATTGCCCATCCACAGTCAACCCCTTAAGTATCATTCGCCAATCCATCCCAGCCAATTCACGCCTCATACCTTCAAAGTTAGCCTTCTTTAAGTTCTGGACCATGGTCTCTGAATTAACTGTTTCATTCTCCATCCCAATGCAGAATTCCACCATATTATGGTCACTCTTCCCCAAGGGGCCTCGCACAACGAGATTGCTAATTAATCCTCTCTCATTACATAACACCCAGTCTAAGATGGCCTCCCCCCTAGTTGGTTCCTCGACATATTGGTCTAAAAAACCATCCCTTATGCACTCCAGAAAATCCTCCTCCACCGTATTGCTTCCAGAAGGCCGATAAATCCCCAGGGCCTGATAGTCTGCATCCCTGAGTACTTAAGGAATTGGCCCTAGAAATAGTAGATGCATTGGTGGTCATTTTCCAACATTCCATGGATTCTGGATCAGTTCCTATCGATTGGAGGGTAGCTAATGTAACACCACTTTTTAAAAAAGGAGGGAGAAAACAGGGAATTATAGACCGGTTAGCCTGACATCGGTGGTGGGGAAAATGCTGGAATCAATTATTAAAAATGTAATAGCAGCGCATTTGGAAAACAGTGACAGGATCGATGCAAGTCATCATGGATTTATGAAAGGGAAATCATGCTTGACAAATCTTCTAGAATTTTTTTGAGGATGTAACTAGTAGAGTGGATAAGGGAGAACCAGTGGATGTGGTGTATTTGGACTTTCAAAAGGCTTTTGACAAGGTCCCACACAAGAGATTAGTGTGCAAAATTACGGCACATGGTATTGGGGGTAATGTATTGACGTGGATAGAGAATTGGTTGGCAGACAGGAAGCAAAGAGTGGGAATAAACGGGTCCTTTTCGGAATGGCAGGCAGTGACTAGTGGGGTGCTGCAAGGTTCAGTGCTGGGACCCCAGCTATTTACACTATACATTAATGATTTAGACAAAGGAATTGAAGGCAATATCTCCAAGTTTGCAGATGACACTAAGCTGGGTAGCAGTGTGAGCTGTGAGGAGGATGCTAAGAGGCTGCAGGGTGACTTGACAGGTTAGGTGAGTGGGCAAATGCATGCCAGTTCAGTATAATGTGGATAAATGTGAGGTTATCCACTTTGGTGGCAAAAACAGGACGGCAGAATATTATCTGAATGGTGACAGATTAGTAAAAGGGGAGGTGCAAAGAGATCTGGGTGTCATGGTACATCAGTCATTGAATGTAGGCATGCAGGTACAGCAGGCAGTAAAGAAAGCAAATGGCATGCTGGTCTTCATAGCGAGAGGATTTGAGTATAGGAGCAGGGAGGTCTTACTGCAGTTGTACAGGGCCTTGGTGAGACCACACCTTGAGCATTGTGTGCAGTTTTGGTCTCCTAATCTGAGGAAGGACATGCTTGCTATTGAGGGAGTGCAGCGAAGGTTCACCAGACTAATTCCCGGGATGGCAGGACTGACATATGAAGACAGACTGGATCGGCTAGGCTTATACTCACTGGAATTTAGAAGAATGAGAGGGGATCTCATAGAAATGTATAAAATTATGACGGGACTGAACAGGTTAGATGCAGGAAGAATGTTCCCGATGTTGGGGAAATCCAGAACCAGGGGTCACAGTTAAGGAGAAGGAGTAAGCCATATAGGACCGAGATGAGAAGAGACTTTTCACCCAGAGAGTGGTGAACCTATCGAATTCTCTACCACAGAAAGTTGTGGAGTCCAGTTCGTTGAATATATTCAATAGGGTGTTAGATATGGCCCTTACGGTTAAGGGATCAGGGGGGTATGGAGAGAAAGCGGGAGTGAGGTACTGAAGTTGCATGATCAGCCATGATCATATTGAATGGTGGTGCAGGCTCGAAGGGCCGAATGGCCTGTTCCTGCACTTATTTTGTATGTTGGTTTTGTTGGTAAATTATGCAAGATTGCCCTCTTTTTTTAAAAACATGATTTACAATTTTTTTTGCCAATTTTCTTCCCTTCACTAAAAAAGGCACAGACTCCTATTAGTACACAGTTGCATGGTTACTAACAACACGCCAAGTGGCCACTCTCCTGTGTGAGCCTGGCAATGAATATCAGCAAGCTATTTAAACATGAAGGCAGTCACAGTCAAGTCCCATGTTGTTCACTCATGCATTCATTCCATAAGAGGGCACTGCAGCACCTCACCAAGACTTCTTCGGCAGCACCCCCCATACCCGTGACCTCTACCACCTAGAAGGATCAGGGCAGTAGGTGCATGGGAACACCAGCACCTCCAAGTTCCCCTCCAAGTCACACACGATCCTGACTTGGACGTTCCTTCATCGTCGCTGGGTCAAAATCCTGGAACTCCCTCCCTACCACCACTGTGGGAGTACCTTCACCACAAGGACTGCAGCGGTTCAAGATGGCGGCTCACCACCACCTTTTCAAGGACAATTAGGAATGGGCAATAAATGCTGGCCTCGTCAGCGACGCCCACATTCCCATGAACAAATTTTTAAAAACAATTTGAAATGGAGACACTCCTTTAGCCAATTTTCGCATTCCGTAACCTAGTACGGAATCCAATTCTAACAATGCTACTGCTGCTGAAATCAGTAAACAGCACAAATTAAGATTTGAACCTGGGACTTTCCCATCTGCATGGCTTGTTGCTACGCCAGACATCGGGTTAGATTTTCCAGTATTTTTGCATGTATAACGCCCACTTAACCGCTGAAATGAAGTATAACGACCAGATAGCGCCCATTTAGCCACAAAATGGAAACTGACACCCATTTCTCGGACACTTATTGCCAAGCGTTACTTTCACCATGTACATAACGCCGGGAAAATAATACCGCCTGTCCACTTTTTTGGGCGGAATCATCAGAATGGGCGAAACTAACGCCCATAATATCGCCCAGCATTACTTTCGGTACATAATTAACACCGAGATTCAATAATACTACCGCCCACTTTTTTTTTGTTGTAAAGATCACATTTGCCGAAACTAGCGCCCAGGAGATCGCCCAGCATCACTTTCACCACGTTGCACACATCTCGCCCACAATATCGCTCGCCCAAAACACCGCTCTGAAAAAGTGGAACTGTTCTGAACTAATCACAGCAGTGTGGACGCCATTTTTTCAAATCGCAGGTCACTTGATTGAAAAGGCTGCTTTAACTTCGGGGAGTTTAGATTGACTCTGGCATTCTTCGCAGGTGAAGTGACCATCTCAACAGACATCTTTTCAGCCTCTAGACTGTAGGTGTCTTTTAGTGTGGAATTTATTGCTTCTGATCAATAGCTATTATACTTTCATTGGAATGGGGCCAGCCATTTCTCAGCCTTCATCAATTAATACTCTGATGCTGCAGAATGCAAATAGCACAACGTCTAAAGCACATCATTATGTGCCCAATCTAAGACGTGCCAGATTGAGGAGGAGGTCCAGACCATACACACCCCGCACTTACAGGGAGAAGAGGTTTTACCTCGATGAGTCCGAGAACACCTGCCTTTGGAGACTGCGCTTTCACAAGGTAGTGATCACTGAAATATGTGAGCTCATCAGGCCAGATATGCAGCCTGCCATCAGGACATCATTGTCCGTCGAGGTCAAGGTCACCACGGCACTGTCATTCTACGCGTCCGGTTCCTTTCGGGCCTCCGCGATCGATATTTCCCTTCTGTCTCACCATGCCACACATCGTAGCACTAGTAAGGTCACAGAGGCCCCTGTACGCGCGTAGGATGGACTTTATCAGCTTCCCCATGACCACGGAGGCTCAGACTGACAGGGCCGGAGCATTCTACTGCATTGATAAGTTCCCAGGGTGCTGGAAGCAATACAGTGTACTCACATCGCCATCACCTTCTCAGGACCCAGAGCTTTTTCGTAACAGAAAAAGATTTCACTCCCTGAAGGTCCAACTAGTTGTCGACCACAACCAGATAATAATGGCAGTGAATGCCAAATGTCTGGGCAGCTTCAATAAGGCTCACATCCTGCGTGAGCGTGCTGTCTCTGACATGTTTAAGCGTCCACAAGGACAATGCTGGAAGCTTGGTGACAACAGATATGGCCCAACCACCTGGCTGATGACCCCCTGTGTGACATCCACACTGAGGCCGAGAAGCGATACAACCAGAGTCACAGAGACAGACGCAATGTGGTTCAGAAAACAATAACTATGCTTAAGCAGCGCTTCAGATGTCTGGACCACTCAGGAGGGGAGCTACAATACAATTCTGAACAAGTAAGTAAATTCCTGGTCAAGTGCTCCATGCTGCACAACCTGGCTATCAGGAGGGGACAAGAATTGCCTTAAGGGACTGATGGTCCACCTCAGGAGAGAAAGAGGAGGACAAGGGGCTGGATGCTGACTATGCAACCATGCCCACACCCCCCCTCCAGACCGCAGGAAAGGGTCCATGGTGGCTACATCGTTGCAAGACTCTTACGTCAGGAGCTCATAAATGAGCAATTTGCCTGAAAGAACGTTGCTGTAATTGACAAAGTTGACACACTGCTGTGTTTGCAGCTCAGACATCAATGGTGGACATCACCTTGGTGCCAGTTAAAGTTTAAGTTGATTCAAGTTATGTTTTATTTAACCCTTTCATGTTAAGGAATCACCAGTGTGTAACGGTCCAGCTATCTGAGACAATGCGCAACAAGGTTATGTTGAATAAAAAACATTTTATATGACCATTGGTCTGAAATCATATGTATCACGGGCAAAAACACCGCCCCCACCCCAAACACTTTTTCGACCATTGACATCAATCAAATGGTCAACATGTCCAGCAACACAGAATACAAATGCAAAGTAGGAGGGTGGCCCCCTCCCCCCATACATTACGACAAATTGCATACACCCAGATGGAGATATAACACAGCCATCACCTGCAGGCATGCACCTCGCTTTCCTTCCCCCCTCCTCCCCTTCTTCTCCCCACCTGTACCCCTTCCACTCCTCACTTCACATCGCCTGGCCAAAGAGCTCCTCAGGCAGTGCCTCATTGGGTGGGATGAAGGCAGAGGCGATGGTTGCACGGGTGTGGGAGCATGGGTTGCTGAGGTGGGAACATTCTCGGATCCAGAAGCAGGATCTTGGTCCTGCCTCTCATGTGTCGTTGGCACTGGTGATGTGGAACCTGGGGGTGTAGTGCCGTACTCCGTGACCAATGGGAGGCTTGTGCCAGCAGTGTTCCTGGCTATCGCCTCCAGGGCCTCCGCCATCTGCGGAACGTACTCAGTCATGGTGCTGAAGATAGTGGCTAGCTGACGGGATATGCCCCCCAATACATCGAGGATCTGGTCACCAATGTCTACAGTTCTCCTGGACAACTTAGTGGGAGACGAGTAGGGGAGCATCGACCGCACTATCGCACCTTCCAATAGCATGGTCGTACTGACAGGGAAGGGCGGAGATTAATGTGCAGGCAGGTTTTATGTATTATATATATATTTAAAATGTGTGTGTGTGTGTGTGTGTGTGATATATATAATATTACATACATACACAGTGCTGTAGCAATCAAGGGAACCCAATATAGGATATACAAGAGGGATCAGCAGCATCGGACTTTCATTAAAGTGAAAACATTTCCTTTTAAATAAAATGTTCATTCAACTTACAATTTAGGACTGCATTAAAATAAGCTTTATGCCTCAGTAAAAAAATATTACCTACCTGTAAAGTACTGCTTTGTCAACACCAAAAGCTCCCACAATTAAGTCTAGGAAAAAAAAGTTCCACAGAGTGAGTTCTTTGTGACAAATGATCAACTCCTTACAATAAATGATGGGTTCTTATCATTTCTTATTGTTTCTATTCAAGGTTTTAAAACTATTTTTGTGGCTGATTTAGCTCATTATATTTTCAACCACAAACATGTTGACTGGACTACAGCTGAAATGATGTCCTGTGCATCAATATGTCCCTCTTGGCCATTTGTACATCTTCTCAGCACAATGGGGAGGGGACCTTGCTTCGAATTCGTTGAGAAGATTTAACAATCACCAGCAATATAAGACGACAAAGATTCCTTTTACATTCCCACATTGGGACATAGCAGTGTTCCCACTCCCACATTAAAGTTTCATGAAAATGTTAAATGGGGCTTTTTGATGGCTTAGGGAGTTTATCCAGTGAATATACAGACCAGGAAAGTATTAGGTTTGTTCAACAGGCTATGCCAAGTTAGCCAATCTCCACTGCAGCATCAATTGGGCACTAGCCTCAGAGGCCCCAGGATTAGGAAGGGAGAGATTATTCCTCTTGAAGCATCTTACACCGATGATGCTTGAGAACACAATCAGTCTCACCTGCCCTTCCACTTTCTATGGGCAAATAACCTCACCAACACTTACCATCGAGGCTTACATGTAAATAATGGCCACTTGTAAAAGTATCGGTATCTAGCAAGAAGTCAACATCTTCAAGAGAAGTGGTAAAGTAAGGAAAACTAATTGTTGCAACACTCAATTTTTTGGCCTTAAAAAGAGAATGCTTTATTTAGAATACATTGCCTTAGAGAAAAAAAGTTACCATGACCCGAAAGCAACTCCTTGACACATGGCATATTGGAATCCTGACTAAGCATAGCATGCTGCAGTACCTTCATGTGCATCATGCAGGGTCCTACCACATCATATCAACATGTATAATTCAATTCAGATTCCATCAAAGTACTTATCACTATCCTTATAATGAAAGGATAGGATGGAATTTGAAAGCTGGTTAACTGGGACAGATTTTGATTGAATCCTTATCAGAAACCTATTCTATGAGAGCAATCCGTGAATTCAACAAATATTTAAGTAATAATGTACATGTTTCAGAAATGGATCTTGAGATTGAAGATAGGTTTTCTGATTGATGGAGGAGATTGCACATGGTAAAGTACAAACACAAACATTATTACTATTCATTCACACGTTTAGTATGTTGAAGAATCAGCTTCACTTTTTTAACCTCAGTCTGGGATTATTTTGCAGTCATTTCTGATAATTAAATTTTGTTTATTCAGTAGGTGGTGTGCTAACACTTTTAATTATATAAAAGTACTGCACGTGTATTTAGTTCTCTGGGAGACCCAGCTCACATTGTTAAACATATAGACCAAAAGAAAATTGAAATGCAGCCTTATATTCTATACACTTGTTCAATGGAAAGTAATTCAGCTTTAAAATATTTGATATATTCTACATTACAACCATCCCAGGAGTCATGTTATTCTTTAATCCCATTAGACTCACATATATAATTGATGTACAACTATTTCACAGCGATAAGGCTGAACCATTGTTGGTTTCTTTAAAATAAACAAATTTTATTCAAGGGATTTCTATAGTAACATTGATGCATGTTCTACTCGGACAAAACAACAAAACACTGAAATCAAAATCTATTTGGATGATTACCAATTCAGGATAATTTTAGATTGTCAAACATACCTGGATATCCATTTGTGTCAATATCAACAGCACCATGCATGGTATAACCAAAACTTGCAGGCATTCTGTCAGAGGCCCACTGCCCTTCTAATGTCTGAGAAGGATTTGGGTTCAGACCAGAAGATTCGCCATTATAAATGTAAACAAGGCCTTTATGGCTTTCCCCTGCATGAGGAACACCTATTGCAACATCTATAAATTAAACATAGTTTGGTTAATCTTTAGTCCATATTTACCTGTTTGTCTCTATAAAAAAATCTATATATAGCACAATGAATTGTTTAAAAATCTATATATTCAATGTGTAGACATACTGAAAAATTCTGCCCCAGGCTTCTGTACTGTCTTCTTCTGACTTACTTTGTCCGTTTGATTCGACAGATAAAGGAAATTTTAATTAGATAACCACTTGCAACGCTAAGCCAGAAGATTATAGGCTGATCTCAATCAGCATGATGGTGGTTGAGCTACAAATGGCCTCAGATTGCAGGGTGTAGGTAAAATAAACCCACTGCGGCCAGGATTTCCACTCCTGACCTCTATCTTAGGACATCTGTTAGTAAATATTTGTGCTGGACGTCAGTTAAAGATAGATCTGGGCTCGGCTGTAAAGGCCCCTATAGTCAAATATTCAGCAGGCATTCACACTTTCGTCTCATACATGCTGATTGCCCACTGAGGTGGATGGGATTAATAAAACGTGGCTGGCTCATGTGTAATCATAATCTTGCATGAATCATTTCCCCCCTCTCATCTCCTGAAGGCAATGCATTTTAAAGAGACTAAGTCATGAAGTCGGTCTGCAACATTAGTTTAAATTTGAAAAATATGACAGCATAAACCACTAGAAACTGCACAGAAAAAAATATACAAAGTAAAACTAAATATGTTGTAAAGAACACCCACCAACACAAATTACTCAAACAGGCAAAAATGACATAAACAACATCTGCTGTGGGATATTTCAAGATACTAATCACGTCAAGTATTTCTACTTTCATTGGAACAGAACCAAACCAAACCAGTAAAGGCATTAAAAAGGTGACTGACATGTAGAAACATTTGCATTGTTCCAGGTGGATTGCCCTAGGCAATATACAACACAGCTGCACAGCATATTGCTCCCATTATGACAACAGAATTCCCAAATGGATAGAAAAGCAAAAAATAATTTATTTGACTGTTGAAGACTAACCTCAAAGCAGCAGCATTTCTCCATTATTTGTATTTTGTGAAAAGAATTTCACCTCAATAATAGTGCATTTATTCATTCCATCATTCCAGTCTAGGAGTATAGAGGCTAACAGTAAAAAAATAAACAGCCTGTAGGGTTCTCCCCCACCCACCCACCCACAGCTATTCTTTTCCACTTCCTTCCTCTCCTGAAAGTGTTGGCTGTTCGTTGAGGCATATTGCCAAATGTCCCACTTGTCACCCTCAATTGGTTATGTATGTGTGATCCTGGACAGTATTGGAAGATCATTCAATTACACAGGACATCACAGTCAATCCCAATACGCGCAACTCCCAATTGCAATTAAGATCGAGAACCCTGGCTATTGTTTTTCCTTCTTGATCCAGGGTGCTAAAGTGGAATTATAGATTTTTATGTTGTTCGTAATACATAACTAGAAATAATTGCAAAAGTCCAAGACTGTCTTAGGTGATGTTAGTGATATAAGCTGTTTGTCAATAGTAAGGTTTGTCTTCACCTCCAGACAGTAGAATTTGTTTAATGGTTAGCTTGTTCCTGGGGTTTCTATAGGTCTTACCAACCACACTGACCAAATGCCACAATTTTGGGACAATCCCTAAATTTTCCTTGTTTTTAAACGTCTCTGACAATCACTATCAAATTTCAGTACAAAGTCAATAAACTGTTCCCATCCCCTGCCACAACGCTGTCCATTATCCTCCTCCCAAAGTTCAGATTTTTGAACTATTACACAGTGGCAAGTATGAATAATTCTGCATAACAATTAGCTAGCTATACAAGCAAACAATTAACTTAAAATAATAATAATATAGAGCTGAAAAATGTTTTGATTACCACTACAAAATTTTCTATTACTGAAAACTATTTTCTATTACAGAAAGATTTAGAGGTTGTACCTGGATTCAATTAAGGAAACAGGCTGCACAGATATCAGCTGAGAACTACACATGGGTTGTGACTCATTTCAATCACACTTGGGGACAGGCGCACAGGGTGATTTATATTATTACAGAGAAGCTCTTGCAAAGAGCTGGCACAGAAACAATGGGCCGAATGGCCTCCTTACATGCTGTATGATGCTATGAAAAGTGTTTCAACATTAAACTCTGAGAACTGGAATGGAAAAGTTAAAAAGGAATGAGAGAGGAGGAGAGGAACAGAAGGAAAGAAAACAAAAGTGAGGAATGAGGGAGGGAGAAGAGGAATGAAGGAGGTGAGGGAGGAAGGAAGAGGAAAAAGGAATAAGGGAAAGCACATGGTAAACAACAATACACAAAGCACTGCTAGGGTTAAAAAAAACTATTGAATTTGGATTTTAACTTTGTACAGAGTACATCTGTACTGTGGCACATTTCTGTATCACAAGATGTTTGGTGCCCGAGGTCAAGGAGAGGATAATTTTGAGTACGGTACACAAATTCATTGGTAATATGTAATAAACACATGTTTGTGCTTTGAGCTTTAATTGAAATCGTTGCCTCATTAGGTGTTTCCACATTTGTCTGCTTTGCTACAGCTGGCAACTCTGTCGCCCAAGGCTCATTATCAGCATTCTCTTCAGGGTACATTTTTGAGGCTGTACTTTAGGACACAAACAGATCTGTCCCAACAGCAAAACCTTTGCTTCAGCATACTTATAGTATTGTTGTGGATGCATGAATCCATTATTTTTTTTGAGCCATGGCTGAGAGAGTTTGGACCAGTGTCTTGGGTTACAACTCAAAGGGCTCCCCCAGGATCCAACCACCTAATCTTGATATTTCATTCAGTAATATTAGGACTGTTGGCTGGCATAGATTTAATGCATCATGGCAACTTTTATGGTATAGGTATTTGGCAAACACATCAATGATATGGTACTGATGTCACAAAACCTGTACCTTAATTGTATCTCTTCCTTTTCATAAATACCATAGCATTGTTGAAAAGAGTCCACATAGCCATGTGTTCCACAGATGTGGCCATGCACTCTTAGGAATCTGACTACTCAGGAAATGTATAGGGCCCTCTCCTGCTGATGGGCTGTTTTTCTTTGCAAAACTAATAAAGCTCTTAAGTTCCTTTCAAACCAAGCATCAGTGATTTGATGTTGCAGGGCTGCTTTGTGCGATGGCTGAACCAGCATGACATGCAAGGCAACTTAAAAGGATCCAGTTGCATAGAAATTTAGCACATTGGTAACTCTTTCCTCCACCCTGGGCAGAGCCATCCTTGTTATGAAAAAAGTTTGCAGGTTAGACTGCAGGAGAAGGCAAAGTTATGAGACAATCTCCCTGGTGAAGCAAAGGTGATACTTCAGCTCAGGTTATGATTCTCAATTCAATCTTGTTGTTTAAAATATGCGGGAGGGTTGGGTTCAAATCTCAGATGAGCCTTTATTTACAGAATGAAACCAGGGCTTAGAGGGTTACATTATGAGGACAGATTGCATAAACTTGTTTTGTATTGCCTTGACTATGGAAAATTGAGGGCTGATCTGATCGAGTTGTTTAAAATATTAAAAGGATTCAGTATTTCCTATTGCCACTGGTGGTGGGAAATCGAGAACAAGGGGGCAGAATCTTAAAATTAGAGCCATGCCATTTAGGAGGGGATGCAGTTTTTCACACAAAAGGTTGTAGAAATCTGGAATTCTCTCTCCCAAAAGTTTGTAGACGCTGGGAGAATTAGAGCTTTCAAGACAGAGATCGATAGATTTTTGTTAGGCAAGGGTATCAAAAATTAAGTGTAAGATGACCATAAAAAAAATGCACAAAACTAACGAAAAACACACACGTCAAAAAAAGGTACTCGATCACACTCGCTATTAATACAGTTAAGCATAACTTTTAAGAAACTGGGGGTCAATGGCCAGGGAGTGAGTTTGCACATGCAACTGTTTTAAACAGACTTTCAATGATGATGTTGCATTTCTGGAGCAGAGAACACAAGGTGCAAGATATGGAACTTTACCCCAATTAACATTATTTTTACACTTTAAAAGGTGTGGTGTATATCAGCAGGAGGAGCCTATTGTCAACTAAGCATGACCTAGGCAGCACAATAGGTTCATAGCTTCCTCCCTTGATTTTTCAAGCTCCTACGCCACCAGCACAGACTAACAGAATATTTAACCTTCTTTTTCCAAAACAGAAAGAGGGAAATTTGTGACATAACATTTTTTTGGACATAAGTTTGTTCCAAAAGGATTGAATTTATAATACATAATACTCTCATTAGCATGTACATCTGAAAGGGTGTATGTCAAGGAGGCATAGTCTATTTGTACAGTTAATTCTTTCCAAAGCCTCTGGATATTATAATCAAGAATTCAAACATCAAAACATCCCAAGTAACCAAGCAAGTAAATAAAAATGACGCACCATTATAGCCATCTTGATCAAGGTCTCCGAGAGGTGCAATTGAAGACCCGAACCTGGCATAGGTCTCCGTGCCAGTCAGCTTCAGGGCACTCGTAAAACTAGATGGAGTATCTTGTAGATAAATATACACCTGTCCCACTTCTCTATACTTCCCATCAGAACCACGAACCATAAAAAGAGGTGCTCCAACCAAAAGATCATCGAGTCTAGAAAACACAACATCAGCATCAAGAGTTACTGGAGAACTAATTACTTAAAGAATTACTATGTAACCACACACAGACACTTGTCCCCAATGCACTTAAAAGGAGCAGCAGCAATTTTATAACAGTATATAGGGTCCAAATTTCCCCATGAGTTGCACCGTTTTTTTTGGCGTAACTTGATTTTTCTGGTGTATCTTTTTAGTTGCAAATATGGCCATTTAATTTGTGCCAGTGTAAGTGAGTTAGTTAGGTTTTTTGTTAGGTCAGTTTTTTTTTCCAAAAGGGGACGTTCCCAGCCACTTACACCATTTATGCCAATTTGTCCAGAAAAACGTTGTACTAAACTAACTTAGGGCAGCGTATGTGTCCACTTTTGTCTGTACAGAAAGACCTTACTTACAGTTAAGGAATCGGCGCAAGTAACTACATTTAAAGCACCACCAAGCACCAAACAAAGCACAAGCAGTAATAACAATTCTATAAAAAATAAGAAGTGAAGTAAATAATTAAAGTAACAAATAAAAGTACTGCATCAAATCCTAATTAAACTGAACGGGTAATTAAGAAATCGGCGCAGGATAGTAAGTAAGGACCTGCACCCAAGCACCAAACATTGCAAAGAAAAGTTTGAATAACTCATTAAAATAAAGAACTCAGGTAAACAATTGAATAACAAATAAAGAATTGTAGTAAATCCTACCTTGACTTGAACTCGGCAGTGGGCCGGCCTGTATGGGTGGCCATTTGGCCTGGGAAAGGGGCGGCTGGCAAAGACGCATTGGGAGGCTGAAGGGAGGGGGAGGAGAGGCTGGGCTGGGCTTGGCACGCACTTCGGTGGGGGGGGCGGGAGAGGGCGGCATGCGAAGCAGAGCGACCGAACGCGACATTGGTGGTTGGGGGTGGTGGGGTGGGGAAAGAGAGAGAAAGAAAGAGAGAGAGAGAGAGAGAGAGATATATGCTGGCTGCCTTCATATCGGGGGGGGGGGCGACCAAACGCAGCATCGATGGGGGGTGGGGAGAGGAGAGGGAGGGAGGGAGGGAGGGAGGGAGAGAGCGAGCGAGAGAGCTGCTGGCTGGCCTTCATATCTGGGAGAGGGAGGGGGCGACCGAATGCGGCATCAGTGGGGGGGGGGGGGGGGGGGCGGAGGGGTATGAGAGAGAGAGAGAGAGAGAGCTGCTGGCTGGCCTCCATATCAGGGTGGCGGGAGGGGCGACAGAATGCGGCATCAATTTGCAGACAAACAGCAAAACACAGGCAGGACTCTGCTGCAAATTTCAGCGCTAATGCGCATGCACGAACACCGGACCCGAAACCACTGCGCATGCGTGACGCTGCCGTCACTGATTTCGGTGTAGGGCTGTAGCTCCACCCCCATTGTTTAATCTGCGCCGCACCAGGGCACCCCAGACTCTTCAGAACGGCCAAGATGGGGCCATTTTTTTTCGCCGCCGTTTCCAGCACACAAAAACACCGCATAAAGGGTAAGTATGCCAAAAAAAATGAGTTGGCCAAAATTGGGCCCATAGTCTGCAGAGCTCACAAATATGTTACGGCAGTCGCTTTGAGAAAAAAAATACTTATATCATTAGGCTAATCTATGAGCTATAAAGGTTTCACATATTTCACATTACAGAATAATAGGGCTATGTATTCCTAATTTTGTCCTCAACTATGACCCCAAAAAAGTCCAGAGCAGTGGCCCTCCAGTACTTAATAATAACTTTTATTTATATAGTGTCTTTAACATAGTAAAACATCCCAAGGTGCTTACTTGAGCAAGTAAGCCTAGTTAGTGTCAGAAGGTTATTCGATAATGGGAACCAACACAGCTGACATTTAGGGTCTGAAATTGCTCCTTTTTTTAAGGCCTGTTACTGTCTCTAAGAGGTGATTTGTCTTCACCATAGGCCAGGTATACGGAGACCTCTACCACTACTTCAGTTAACTCAGCACAAAGCTTCTAGTCTGTATGTCTATATCATGTGTTAGCCAGTAAAACATTGGTACGGTCTTGGTTTAAATTTTTCAAGTCACATCTGCACTTAAAATATCAGATTCAAATGACTTAACATAATTCAAATGCACGCTATTATTGCCACATTAAGATGATTTTGCAATAGCCTGTTAAGAGATTGTCAATGCCATGGAAGTTTCTACCATTACAGATGCCATATCTGTTAAGGTGTTAACTTTTTCTTCACCCATTTTCTCTCCTCTTCCGAAGGCATTGCCTCCTAGCTGAGGTATGTTTCCACAACAACAGTGGTCATTATTGATCTGTAAACCTTGATAGTGAGTGACAACAGGCCTTTCAACAAGGGCATCGTCGCTGAACCGAATCATGTTCTCATCCACAAGCACACATTGCTACTCAAAGCAGGGGTCGCGAATTTGCAATGAGCTCAACATTGCCCAATATTCCACTCCCTTACATACGGCTGTTAAAGCTAGTTGTTCGTTCACCCAGCTGAGGTTAGCTAATTCAGAACAGACTGGAGATCCAACTTGGGAACTTTGAGTCTTGCACTAACTTTTTCTATCACGTTTGTTCAATCTTAGTTTTGATCTTTGCAATCACGTATAAGAAGCAGTGACGGAGACCAAGTTTGAAATGTAACCTTATGGATTAGTTATTTTTTTCATGGTAGGAGGGTAAAACAGATTCAGTTGAAAAAAATGCTACACTTACTCCTAAACTGCATATTCATTGCGCGAGCCAGTGTACTTGAGCCTAAAGTTACACCAACTACAATCGGACTGCTGTGATGAAACAAACATGCAGATTTTCCTCTTACCGACGTATTGGATCGCCTGGGCACAGCGCATTGAGGAAAATCAGATGGGGAGGATCGGACACCTGTAAGAGAGCCTGACCAATTTCTCATCCATTTAAATTAATGGATGGTAAATCAGGTGAGCTCTCTTATAGGCGTGTGATATTCTCTGACCAATATTCCTTATGTATGCAGTGCCCAGTAACAGGAAAAACTGGCAAAGTATCTTTATTCCACTAACATTTTAATTACAAAATTGGTAGTGTTAATGCTTCATTAAAGCACTTTCTGATAATTATCCGCAGAGATATCTTATCTGTGGAATCTGGCAAATTATCGGTAGTCATCTGCTTTTCTTGCTTTGCAATATAGGTTTAACTTGTAGCCCCCCTCCAATCTATCTGCAGAAAACTCCTAAAAGGAACAGCTTCAGATCAAAGCTGCCACATGGCTAGAAACATGCTCTTAAAGACCTGCCTTATGTTTTTGACCATGATTAGCAGCTTTAATTAATTGTAAAATATCCTTTTTGATGCCCTCTGTCTCCAGGGGAAAGCATTGATTTCAAACTTGGAGCATTCAGAGATATATTCAGCAGTTATTTACCAATTTAATAAGTCTTCCTGTTCTATTCTACTGTGATTATGCTTTTGTTAATTTGTTTACTGATGTGAATTATACCGTAAACCACAGAATCTGATAGCAATTGCTCTTCCTCTATCAAAAGTCTAGAAGGACACACAAGGACTTGACATTTCCAGTAAGCAAATTACAGAAACAAGAAAATACAACACCAGATAATGTGCATACAAGGTCATATTTTGATTTATAGAATCATAGAATAGTACAACGCATAAGGAGGCCAATCAGCCCATCGAGTCTGCAGTGGCTCTTTCAGGGTAATCCAGTTAGTCCCACTCCCCTGTTCTTTTCCCATATCCCTGAAATTTTTTCTCCTTAGTATTTATCCTATTCCCTTTTAAAAGCTACTATTGAATCTGTAGCCACCACCCTATCAGGCAGTGCATTCCAAACCACTCGTTGCGTAAAAAGGCTTTTCCTCATGTTGCCTCTGGTTCTTTTGCCAATCACCTTAAATCTGTGCTCTCTCGTTATCGACCCTTCAGGTGTTGGAAACAGTTTCTCCTCTTAGCCTTCTCGGCTCAAAGGAGAACAACCTCAGCTTCTCCAATCTATCCATGTAACTGTTATCTCGCATCCCTGGAACCATTCTAGTAAATCCATCTGTACCCTCTCGAATGCCTTCACGTCGTTCCAAAGTGTGGTGCCCAGAATTGGACACAACACTCCAGCTGGGGCCGAATTAGTGTTTTATATAGGTTTAGCATAACATCTTAGCTTTAGTACTCTACAGCTCTAGTTATAATGCCCAGGAGCCGATGTGCTTTATAACTGCTTTGTTAACCTGTCCTGTCACCTTCAAAGATTTGTAACAGCTCATTTTTAGTGTGGCTCTTGGCACTAAATAAGGGTTTCATGTCTAGTACAGGTTGAACCTCCCTTATCCTTCACCCTCGGGGCCTGGCCTGCGCCGAATGAAGGATTTTGCTGGATATGGGGAGGTCATTGGCCCGGGGGGAGGTCGGCAAAGAGTCGGCAGACCCCAAAGAGTCTGAGCGGCCTGAGCAGGGCCGAAGTGTCGGCGGGCCTCGAAGAGTCGGCGCAGCCCAAGTGGGCCCAAAGAGTCGGCATGGCCTGAGTAGACCCAACCCCCCAGAGGTAGCGCTGTGGGGAGGAGCGGCTGGCCTGAGGACTGTGGCTGCAGGAGTTCCAGCAGGGTAATGAGGTGGAGGCAGTTGAAAACCCTGACATCAAAGAGAAAGATTATATTGGCCAGTACCCTGTATGAATTTTTTTTTTAAATGTACGTTCTGAGACCGGGGCAGAATGGATTTTGACCGGCCACGTTCTGCGCATGCACCACCCAACGGCCGTGAGTGGTGCCGGATGAGGGGTGGTTCCGGATAAGGAAGTTCTGGAGAAGAGAGATTCAACCTGTACAACTCAAAAGTTATAACATCCCTTCTGTAAAAAGATGATGGCAGTGAAGATTTATGATGCAAAGTAGCTGAATGAGAATAGGTAGATGGGTAAATAATTGGCTCCTCATCAGATTTGGATAAGCCTTGCATGAATAGAATGTGGTCACAAGCTAAATACTGATAAGGAAAGCCATGTGTTTCACTTTAGTTAATCATCCAGAAAAACCTTATCGTGCTCCCAATTCAGAATCCAATTGTTCCTCAAATAATTCCTGGATTTTTGCCTCTATTACGCTACCCAGAAGACTGTTCCACGTTCCTCTTGCAGTTTAAATTAGTTTTACAAATTTACCTTTTCCATACCTCTTAATTATCTTATAATAGTTTTATAAGATCAACCTTCTGATACCTCTTTTCAAGCCTAAAAATCCCAAGTTCTCCAGCCTTTCCTCATACCTCAAAATTCTAACACCGGCAGCTCTTCTTTGAAATGCCTCCAGTGCTTCAATGTCTCCTCTATGTCTCAGTGACAAGAACTGAGCACCATTCTTAAGGTGTGCCCTGACCGCAGCACTGTACACTTTTGAGTATACTTACACTGACTTGTACTCTACTTTGTTAGTTATATAGTTCAATATTCTATTGACCTTAAGAGTGGTTGGACATGTTGAGCATCAAGTCTATTATCCTTCTATTCAACGTCATCCTTATCTATTTCGACACCATTCATGGTGAATGTACAATCACCTATTTTTTTCTTCCAATGCCCAGTAGTTTATACAGTACTCATCACATTAAATTTCAGCTGCTATTGTTCTGCTCCTTACTTACTTTGTCCAACACTTTGTATTTTCTAAACTGCCTCATCAGAATTGACTGCCCCTCCTAGTTTGTTATTATATGCAAATTTGATCAATTTGCATTCAGTTTCTGAATCCAAATTGTTGATGTAAATTAGAAAATAAAAAGTAGCAGTCCCAGTACCACTCAGCATTTATCATTGAAATACATTTTCAATAAATAGACTACATTTAAAAATTAAAAATAAAGAATTGGCATTTCACCCACCAACTTATTCAACAGACATGCTCAAATGGTCAATGTTTACCAATGTGACCCTGGAATGAGACACATTTGAACAACCAACCAATATATCTCTCCAGATTTGTCTGCTCCCCAACCATGCCCCTTACCCATCATTGTTGATATCAGTAACAGCAACACAATAACCAAAGTATGCAGCCATCTGTGAAAAGAACAGAATCCGAGTCACTCTTCTTTCACTATTGATAATTAAACATGATAAATCACACAAAATTATTGTTAATATACTGCAGAAAAATGTACCTGCTCTCCAGTAAAATTGTAGAGGGATTCCATATTCACTCCATTTAAAATAGTCACCTGTCAATAATAAAAAACAGTTAACACATCAAAAGATACAGGAGAATCTTCAAATAAAGACGGATGTTATACATTCAATGTTAGATACACATGATAGACACACTCACTCTCGCTGGAGTCAAGCTCCATTCCAGCACTTGAGCACATAATCTAAGCTGACACTTCAGTGTAGTACTAAATTGGTGCTGTACTATCAGGAAGGAGCTGCAATTTTTTTGTCTAAGATGCTTAACTGACACCCTGTCAACTGGGTATAAAATATTCCATTGCACTACTTGGAGAGCAGGCATCCTGATCAACATTACTCCCTCAATCAGCACCATCAAAATGATCATTTATCTGATTTGCTCTCTGTGGGATTTTGCTGTATGAAAATTGGCTGCTTCATTTGCCTTCATACAGCAACTGCATTTGATAAAGTTATTAGTTGCCTAATGCTTTGGGACGTCCTCAAGGCATGATATGGTGACATATACATAGTTAATTTTCTTATAATTTTAATTCGTTAAACTGGTCCACAAATACTGAGTTATAAAACTAGCACTTCTTACATAGCCCAGGGACTTTGCTCCTCTTGGGATACCAGTTACAAAATCTAAAAGAAAGAATTAAAAAAAAAATTAAAATCAAAAATTATGCGTATCAGACAATAGTGCTGTAAACATCACATTTACATACACAGCACAGTATATTGGCATACTAAAACCCTACACTCATTATCATAGGCAGTCCCTCGGAATCGAGGAGGACTTGCTTCCACTCCCAAGTGAGTTCTTTGATGGCTGAACAGTCCGATAAGAGAGCCACAGACCATGTTACAGATGGGACAGACATTCGTCGGGGGAAGGGGGTCGGTGGGGCTGGTTTGCCGCGCACTCCTTCCGCTGCCTGCGCTTGGCCTCTTCATGCTCTTTGCGTTGAGACTCGAAAAGCTCAACGCCCTCCCAGATGGACTTTCTCCATCTCGGGCGGTCTGCGGCCAGGGTCTCCCAGGTGTCAGTGGTGATGTCGCACTTTACCAGGGAGGCTTTGAGGGTGTCCTTATAATTTTTCCGCTGTTCTCCTTTGGCTCGTTTACCATGAAGGAGCTCCACATAAAGCATTTGCTTGGGGAGTCTCATATCTGGCATGCGTACTATGTGGCCTGCCCAGCGAAACTGATCAAGTGTGGTCGATGCTTCAATACTGGGGATGTTAGCCTGGTCGAGGACACTGATGTTGGTGTGCCTGTCCTCCCAGGGGATTTGCAGGATCTTGCGGAGACATCGTTGGTGATATATCTCCAGCGACTTGAGGTGCCTTCCATACATCATCTATGCCTCAGATCCATACAGGAGAGCGAGTATTACTACAGCCCTGTAGTAATACCCGCCCTACACTACAAAGTGATAGGACTCAATACTTGGCCTCACCATCCCTCATTTAATGTCCCTCTTCTCCCAGTGGTGCTGATCCATGTCAGGTACAGTGTCACCGGTGCCAATTTTCCTTCAGTACCTCAGCAACCAGCAAGCATTGACGGTGCTTAAAGAAATGGGGACTGTGCTCTGTGAGCCCCTTGCTGATATATTTAAAAAAAGGGTAATAAGTCATACTTGGAAAAGGTTAATTCTCACCAACCTGGTTGAAAATTCTGAGAAAGCCACTAGGTTGGTGGATGTATGTAGCCCTGTCAATATTGTATAACTTGATTTTCAAAAGGACTTTGACATGGTATAGCATAATAGGCTACTTAGTAAAATTGCACCTTATGGAATTAGTGGGAAGACTTTGGGTTGGATAGGAATTGGTTGCACTCTTGTAGACAGAAGGTTGTTATTAATGGTAGTGGTTTTGCATGGGAACTGGTTACGAGTAGAGTCCTACAGGGATCAGTGTTGAGGCTGGTGCTCTTCACTATCTTCATCAATAATCTGATGAAGTTATTAGAGGAGTTTCCACAAGTTCACAGATGACACAAAGATTTACGATTTAGAGATGGCGGGGGGAGGAGGGGAAGAGAGAGGGAAAGAAAGAGAAAGAGAGCAAGAGGGGGAAAGAGAGCGAGAGGGGGAAAGACTGGGGCAGAGAGAGAGAAAGAAAGAGAGAGGCTGGGGGGGGGGGGAAGAGAGGGGAAGAGCGAGAGGTGGGGGGGGGAGCAAGAGGCTGGGGGGGGGAAAAGAGTGCGAGAGGCAGGGGGAGGGGGGAAGAGTGCGAGAGGCAGGGGGGAGGAAGAGCGAGAGGCTGGGGGCGAGCGCAAGAGGCTGGGGGTGGGTGGGGGAAGGTGCGAGAGAGACTGTGGGTGGGGGCGGTGAGGGAGAAGAGAAACTGTGGGGGGTGGAGGGGGGGGGAAGAGAGACTGCGGAGGGAGGAGAGACTGCGGGGAGTGGTGGTGGGGGGGCAGAGAGATTGCGGGGGAGGTGTGGAAGAGAGACTGCAGGGGAGCAGAGGGGGAAGAGAAACTGTGGGGTTGGGGGGGGGGGGGAGAAAGAGACTGCGGTGGAGCGTGGGGGGTGGGGCGGATGAGAGATTGCGAGGGGGGGGCGGGAGGGGATGAGAGACTGCCGGGGGGGGAGGATAGAGAGACTGCGGGGTGGAGGGGGGGGGAAAAAGAGAGACTGCGGGTGGAGGGGGGAGAAAGAGAGACTGCAGGGGTTGGGGTTGGGGGTAGAGAGAGACTGCGGCGGGGGAAGAGAGAATGCGGGGCGGGAAGAGGAGACTGGAGGTGAGGGGGAGGAGGGGGAGCGGACTCTGGAGGGGGGGGTAGGGCGAGGAGAGAGCGAGCGCGCGCGAGCGGGGAGGGAGAGAGCGAGCGCGCGCGAGCGGGGAGAGAGAGAGAGAGCGCGCGCGAGCGGGGAGAGAGAGAGAGCGCGCGCGAGCGGGGAGAGAGAGAGCGCGCGCGCGAGCGGGGAGAGAGAGAGCGCGCGCGAGCGGGGAGAGAGAGAGCGCGTGCGAGCGGGGAGAGAGAGCGATAGGGAGGGTGAGAGAGAGAGATGGGTAGAGAGAGCGTGTGGGGAGTGGGGAGAGAGAGAGAGAGAGAGTGGGGAGAGGGAGAGTGGGGAGAGGGAGAGATGGGGAGAGGGAGAGAGAGAGAGAGTGGGGAGAGAGAGATGGGGAGTGGGGAAAGAGAGAGAGCGCGCGCGAGAGTGGGGAGAGAGAGAGTGGGGGGGGAGAGAGAGAGAGAGAGAGAGAGTGTGGAGAGTGGGGATAGAGAGAGAGCGGAAGTGGGGAGGGAGAGAGAGAGCGGAAGTGGGGAGGGAGAGAGAGAGTGGGGAGTGGGGAGGGAGAGTGAGCGAGAGAGAGAGGGGAGAGAGAGTGGGGAGGGAGGGGAGAGTGGGGAGGGAGAGAACGGAAGTGGAGAGAGAGAGGGGAGTGGGGTGGGAGAAAGAGAGAGAGAGAGAGAGAGAGAGTGGGAAGGGAATGGGTCAGGAACTTGGGCTGAGGTCAGGAATTTTCACAGCGAGTGGTGGGGTCAGGAACTTGGGCTGGGATGGGTTAGCTCTATCATGCCTGGAGTCGGCAGTCAGAATAGCTCGAATTACAGTTTGCAAAGTCACTCATAACCTACACATTCCAGACAAACTGCTGGGTGTGTCTTATCCTCCAAGGGGACCAATCAGGTCATGTGATCATGGAGTGCCAATCAGAACATTTTGCTAGTGCAAATAAACGTGTCCCTATGTATTAGGCCTTGATTAAGCCTCATTTAGAATACTCTCTCCAGTTTTGGCCACCACACATGTTAGTGGTGACATAAAGTGGCCAGAAAAGGTTCAGAGGAGGGCAACTGCATTCATAACTAGCTTAGAAGATCCCAAGTTTTTACAATAGACTTACAAAGCTGGGGTTTTCGCTGCAGAAAAGCGTAGACTTTAAGGAGATTTGATCGAGATCTTTAAAATAATGAAAGTATCATATTCGGTCTATGTGAATACGCTATCTGTCTTGGATATGTTAGGGAAGACCAGGGACATGAGTATAAGTTACACAAGCGTAGAACTAGGTTAGATGTCAGGAGAATCATTGACCTATGGAACAAGTTACTGGCTAGTGTGGTTTCACACAAACATTCAGAAGGGATTGGGATAAGTTCCTGAGTGTGACCAACATAACTATGTATAGAAGAACGTTTGCTTTGGGTGTCTCGTGTCTGGCATGTGAACTATGTGGCCTGCCCAGCGGAGCTGATCAAGTATGGCCAGTGCTTCGATGCTGGGGATGTTGGCCTGGTCGAGTCAAAGGTGGGCAACAGAAATGTTACAAGGAAACCCTCAAAGGCTCCCTGATAGAGTGCAACATCCCCAGACACCTGGGAGACCCTGGTCAAAGACTGCCCTAAGTGGAGGAAGCGCATCCAGGAGGGTGCTGAGCACCTCGAGTCTTGTCGCCGAGAGCATGCAGGAATCAAGCGCAGGCAGCAGAAAGAGCATGCGGCAAACCAGTCCCACCCACCCCTTCCCTCAACGGCTATCTGCCCCACCTGTGACAGAGACTGGTTCTCGTATTGGACTTTACAGCCACCTAAGAACTCATGTTAAGAGTGGAAGCAAGTCTTCCTCGATTCCGAGGGACTGCCTATGATGATGAGATATAGAAGACAGGTGGGTATTCAAGGGACATGTTTCCCAGTCACTCTGGTCTCCTGGAACCTTTCTGATTGCACCTTTGGGGTTGAAGAAAAATTTCCCAGATTTTTAAAAATATTTTTCTGAGGTATTTTTCCTGTTTTTTTCTCCTCTCCCAGGAAATTGTGTAGCTATTTGGTGACGAGGGAAAAGGCCAATGGGAGCTCATAGTATTCATAATTTGTACTATGACACTACGAGACATGCTCGATGGACCAACTGTCCTTCATTTTTCTATCAACGTGGTGAGAGCCCAAACACAGAGTGTTGGCAGATCACACAACAGAAAGAGGTGTCACAGCAAACCTATTGCTGTCCATCAACTACAATACAAAGATAGAAGGAAAAGCAATGTGTGAGGAGGACACAAAAAATCTGCAAAAGGACATAGACAGGCTAAGTGAGTGGGCAAAAATTTGGTAGATGGAGTATAATGTTGGAAAGTGTGAGGTTATGCACTTTGGCAGAAAAAAAATCAAAGAACAAGTTATTATTTAAATGGAAAAAAATTGCAAAGTGCAGCAGTACAGTGGGACCTGGGGGCACTTGTGCATGAAACACAAAAGGTTAGTATGCAGGTACAGCAAGTGATCAGGAAGACCAACAGAATCTTGGCTTTTATTGCAAAGGGGATGGAGTATAAAAGCAGGGAAGTCTTGCTACAGTTATACAGGGCATTGGTGAGGCCACACCTGGAATACTGCATACAGTTTTGGTTTCCATATTTAAGAAAGAATATACTTGCTTTGGAGGCAGTTCAGAGAAGGTTCACTAGATTGGTTCCGGAGATGAGGAGCTTGACTTATGAGGAAAGGTTGAGTAGGTTGGGCCTCTACTCATTGGAATTCAGAAGAATGAGAGGTAATCTTATAGAAACGTATAAGATTATAAGGGGGCTTGACAAGGTGGATGCAGAGAGGATGTTTCCACTGATGGGGGAGATTAGAACTAGGGGGCATAATCTTAGAATAAGGGGCCGCCCATTTAACATTGAGCTGAGGAGGAATTTCTTCTCTTAGAGGGTTGTAAATCTGTGGATTTCACTGCCTCAGAGTGCTGTGGAAGCTGGGACATTGAATGGATTTGACAGAGATAGACAGTTTCTTAACTGATAAGGAAATAAGGGGTTATAGGGAGCAGGCAGTGAAGTGGACGATTCCATGATCGGATCAGCCATGATCGTATTAAATGGCGGAGCAGGCTCAAGGGGCCGTATGACCTGCTCCTATTTCTTACGTTCTTATGTTCCTATGCATACAAATACACCTTCCAGCAGGGATCACTGGATACTAATCAGGAGCAGAAGCACAAGCTAATTTTTCCCAGGGACAAAGAAGCCAATTACAATGCACTTTTTTTTTATTCGTTCATGGGATGTGGGCATCGCTGGCAAGGCCAGCATTTATTGCCCATCCTTAATTGCCCTTGAGAAGCTGGTGGTGAGCCCCTTCTTCAACCGCTGTGGTGAAGGTCCTCATCATGCAATCTCTAACAAGAGTAGGGGAACAGTAATCAGGAACAAAAACTTGGCCCAATTGTGTCCTCCCTAGTTGAGGGACAAGGGGATCAGTTAAGTTTTCCTTGCTGCTGATTAGATAACTCAGTACAGTTGGATCGAACCCAGGATCTTCTTGATTTTAAGGTCAGGGCAGCTACAGAATGTTGTGATCCATTAGGACAAAGGGTTGCCACTTCTCCGCTGTCATTAAATAGCCACGCGGAATCTTTGCTTACCTTCCACTGAATCGTTGTTAAAATTTCCAACAGCAACTGAATAGCCTATAGAAGAAATTTCAATGTTTAGAAAATTAGTAAAAATTGATGTTTTGAACAGACATAAATATGCCTCTATTACAGAAATATCTGTCAACTGACAAAACCAATGCCTGCACAATTAGTATCTGGCCTTGACCTATTTCAAAGTCCTCTGGATAACTAGGCTTCAAATAGGAGAGAGTTATTGTAAAGGATATTTACCACAGAAACATTCCAAATCAATCAACTACTTTTCATGAGCAAACCTTTAAAATCACAGTTTGAAATAACTGTTACAAATTTTAAATACAGAAGCAAAACAATTAATCCAAGCAAAGATGATAATTTCAGAAGAGACACTTAGAAAGGACATCCATTTTACAACTCCTTATTAGATTTGAGGCAAAAATTTGACTTAATTAAAAACACAGAATTATAATTTCTACTATTCAGTACAAATCAAATGGGTACACTGAAGAAATATAGAGACTTCTTAAATTAAGCTTATCCTTAAATGTGCCCCTGGAACTAAAAGTTATATTTTATAATTTGACACAATCCAATCTTAACTGGATATCCTGCTGACTTCAATACTATACCTAAATCAGGTACAAGAACAGATGCAATACTGGACTTTCCGGCCTAATCTTATAAAATGTACCCAACAGCTACCAATTCTAACAAACACTCAAGAATAGATGAACAATTAACTTGTTTTTTTGTAAGGTATTCATATTAAAATTATTTTAAAATATATAGATAGTTTAATAAACTCATGTGTCAGGTTCAGTTACATTTGTTCCAGAAGAACCATATGAAAAGTAAGGCCCTACTTACCAAGGTAGCTGTCATCGTACACAGCATTAGCCACACGAGTTGAAACTTGATTTGGAAATTGTGTGATGAATTGTGAAGAATTGTACATCGTCACGATGTCTTGTATGTTATCAGAGATTAACTGACCTGAGGAATTACATAATAGGTTTTACTAATGAAAAAATATTTCTCATCATCATATGCAGTCCCTCAAAATGAGGATGACTTGCTTCCACGCCAAAAAAGAGTTCACAGGTGTTTCAATGAAGGACCTAGTATTCCAGATCCTGAACTACATCTTGAAAGATGGAAGATGCTTGTGCGTGGATTTTTTTAACGTGTGGTGGCCGTTGCACACCAGTCACCACATGGGCTCGACAGAGCTAGGTCTTGGACCAGTGGCAAGGGTTATCCAAGACGACTGGAGACCAGCTCTGCTGCACGGACCTAGTACACACACATATCGCAGTGTGGGCTAGCCCATACTGCCCCTGGGCCCCTGGCCCCAAACTCACGCCTCTCCTGGGCCCCGATCACATCCCTCCACAGTCTCTCGCTGTATCTGCCCACACTCCAATCACCGACCTGGGCCTTGATGACGTCACTCTTCACTGCCGCCACCCTCCTACACCAGCTCGTGCTGCTCCCTGAAGTGGTACGCCTCCACGCTGTTCCCGGGCTGCCGCACCTCCACTATTTTTATGGCCCCAACCTGTCGCTGGTGTTCTCACGCAGGTCAGGGCCTCCACGCTATATAAATGCTTCAATGCCCTACATAGAGCTTTAAAAGAGAGCTATAAAATCTAGTTTAATACCCATCATTGCAATAATTAAAGACATGTTAATATGTACAGATATTACTTGGAACAATCATTTTCTCCTGACTTTTGAAAGTCAGATTAGTATGTTAACGTAATGACAAAAAATTAAAACAATTAACAACACAAAACAGATAAGATCAATAGTAAATAGCCAAGAACAGCAATTCTTTAGGTCTACAACTAGTAATATCCTTTATTATAACAAAGTAGTATTTCATTTTTACCTTGCCAGTAAAAACTGCCAGGACCTCCAAGAACCACTCTACCAGCCTGCAATTCATAAAGGGACAAATAGACAATAAAAGCTTTATTTCTAGACAGTTATCATCATGTGGCACTGTACAATGTCATCAAAACCCTTCCTTACAGCACATGCCATACTGTCTGAAGCAGCAGGCATTTTCATCTTTATAAATGGGGCTTCAAGCTTACAGAAGGAAGATAATGCAGTGATGAATATTCTCAATATAAAGCACTTGACCTGTAATCAATATTTAATTTAACAAGACGCTCAAATGGCTCAGTGAATAAATGTACGACAATGCATGGTAATGAGCCATATAGATCAGAAATATCCCAAGTGTAATCCTTGGAATATAGTGTTAGCTGACCTAAACATGAAATCTAAACTTGCTTTAAGATAAAAGATGGCAGCCAATGCAAATAAATCATTGACAGTCTCTGTGATGACTGCACACAGCTATGTTGGGTTATTCTAGCTTGAAAGTTTACACAGGGAAAACAAATGATAAATGTGGGCATAGGAAACTGTTGACACAAAAAGTGTGGAAACAGGAAGTCAAATGATCCAGATAGGAAGTCTACGCAGACAAAACCTTTTTAATAAGACAAATGCACAGACAGACCATTAAAAAACCGTGAGAATAGCCCACCTCACTTTTAGGCAATGTGGTTGAGTGGCAGAGAAAGTTCACACTAGTGAGCAGGAGCCACCTATGTTGACGGGTCAGAAAATTCTATATAAAAAGGTACACCACATTTATTGGACTTCAAATCAGATTTAGCCAAAATACATTAAAAGTAAAAAGCACATTCTATTCCTACCGTTGTAAAGTCAATGCTGAAACCTCCCTGGCAAAATCCTTGACCATCAGCCTCAGTTTTAGCTTAAAAAAAAAGTTAAAGAAAAACACAAGGCATGAGTTATCAGTGAGATAATGCTTTTAAAATTATTTCTACAGTACTGACATTAGTTTCTCTTTGAGAGGGCAGGGTAATATTTGACCTTCTGGGTGGGTTTGGATTGAGTTGGAAGTTAAAATGTTAAAAATTTCAAATCTGTACCCAAGCCACCTCAAACCTGCCAATTTCTGCTTTTAATGGAGACAGGATGAGGAACGGTCAACCAATCCACTCTCAGGAGGTGGGTCAGTCGTTGAACCCTTTTAAAGGCTTCCATTTTAACAAGGTTTCCATGTTTAACATGCCGGCTTGGTTTCCCAGGTAAACTGAGGCGAGAAGGGCTGGATCCTTAAGATAACTGCCTTTACATCACTGCCTGTGTGCCATGAGGACCAGGAGTGTTTCCTCCAGGCCCAACAAGCTAACCCTTTAAACACCCCCCCCACCAATCACTGGCCATCCAATCTTCCCCAGACTCCCATGCGATCTCCCCCCACAATCACCGACCTTCACGATGCCTCCGCTTTCCCCCCCCAACTCATGTCACCACTCCCCCCAACCCTCCAACGTTGCTGCTCAACCCCTACCCCCTCCCCACCCTAAAGTAATCTCTCTCCTCCACCACCACCATTAAATCTAGCCTTTCCCAGCGGCCAGGCAAATGGCCAGCCTGTCAATCAGGCTGGTTGTCAGGCGGGAAACCTGGCAAAAAAAAATCCAAATACGTCCTAGTGTTAAAACTCCAGGGCGTTCAGGGAAACTCACACGTTCGAGTTTCCCGACCATAACTCAGAGATCACGCCTTGGCAGAGACTGGAACCCAAAAACAAATCTTGACTAACACTCCAGTGCAGTACTGAAGGGGTGCTGAACTGAAAGGAAGTGCCGTCTTTCGAATGAGATGTTAAACTGAGACCTCCTTTGCTCTCTTAGGTAGACCAATAGCACAATATAAATGCAAGCTTTTCCTTCTATTTTTTAAATATCGGTGCCATGGTTCCTGACCTCAGCCACAGTTTGACAAATCAGAGTGGAGGCTCAGTTGTTTGCCAGCAGGAAAGAAAAAAATGGGGTCACCTTGGGCTGCACTCATGCGCCTCCTCACAGTCAGCTCAACAGAAGGTCTGTTAAAGGCAATTTACCTGAAAGAGGAGAAAACTGGTGCTGTAGAATCTCTATATGAATGAATCTGACTGCTGCACTCAAAAAAAATAGTACAGTATGGAACACTTCCAATAGACCCCAATGACATCTGTTAGCGCTTAAAGAAAACTGCACCATGTAGTCTATCAAATCATTTTGTTAAGGGCTCAATTTTTAATTGTGAAGACCCTATTCACATGGGGATCAGATGAGAAAACTACTGTTATATGGGAATGAAAGCAGGGAATTTGACCCTCAATGACCAGAAATTGCAAACTATAGCTGAACATTTGATCTTGAAACCATCACAACACTTTATGAAAAACCAGTTGCAAAGAATTTTCAGTAATTTTTGGCAGCTTACTTGTTTTTCCATAGACGTTGATTGGGGATATTTTTAAAGCAAACACCGACATCATTATTAGGAACGATCTGGCTCTAAATGAACTATTAAGCCCCAAAGCTGAATGCAGACAGTTAATAATTACTTCTCTACTGGTATTAAATTTAACTGCTTTGCACACCTGATTTCAATAACTACTCCAAGCCAGTTCCACTAATGAACTCATCACAAGATAGATAAGGATGAATTTCACCATTTCGCCCATCTTATCCGGTTTATCCAGAAAAAAGTCGTTTCCCCCACCACTCCCCCCCGCCCCGCAAACCCTCCATCACAGCATCGAATTTTAAATGATTCCAAGGCAATTGCTGTCTCTGACCAATCCAGTAGTCCCATCCATGTATTGAACATTCTTTGTGTGAAGTAAAACTTCTATTAGGCCTAAATGTACTTTTCACCAGTTTGCATCTGTGCGCCCTGAGAGAGAAAGATGATAGTAAATTATGTAGGAAAGATAAATATGACAGTAGGATAAGAGAACAGACAGAAATTTAAGACACCATGCTATCAGCAGGTGACTTATTTGAAAATTGTATTTGATTTGCTGGTGATTCTTCATCCACTGACATTAATGGAAAGTCGCAGGCAATGCACTTATGATTTTTTGATAAGCTGCCCACTGCGTGCAAGGCCCCATTAGTGGAGTGGACCTCAATGTTCTACTCCATCGGATTAAACAAGCAACATGATGTTGTTCTTTACTCATTATTTAAAAATATAATTCACAAATACCAGAAATAAATCAGAGGTCAATGTTTCTGACCATTCTTTGAAACTGATTTTAAAAAGCATCCTGTTGGGAACATTAACTTCTAAAGCAGGTTTGATCTTACCAAGGTGATGATCACAGAATATTAGAGATCAGCTATAATTATGAAGTAGTATCCATAAAGCTACAGTGGAAAGTCGTCTTCTCAAACTAACCTGATCGACATGGTGAATACTCCACTATCTTTTCCCCATCTGCAAGGAAACAGGTCCCCACTGGTTCACGTTCTGGACGTCTTAATGTTCTCCAATGATAACGGGGAGCACAAGCCTGGATACACATAAATATTAGTGAAAGCTAGGGCACCCCAGCTCCTGATTATCAGCAAGCTAAGTATTTACCAACTTTATTTACCAGCAATACCTGACTTTAGAATCTTGCTTTGAATATTATATGCAGAAAATAATTATATAAAGGGGCTACTCCTGCACCTATTTTCTATGTTTCTATGTTTCTATGAACTGTAGACTGTATAATACTTATAATAGTTTACATATATATATGGATGCCTTCCATAGGTGATTATCTCAAGGAAGAGAAGGCAGATACTGGGTGGAAGAGAATAAAAAAATACAAAGGCCATGAAAATTGGTCAGATTTTAAGATGCTTTTGAAGGCAGAAAGGTAACAAGGCAAGGTGGATTTGCACTGTAATTTCAGAGGACAAGTTGTAATGAGTGAAAGATTGGTCTTCAATGGTAATGCAGAGCAAGCAGTGAACAGGTAGTAATCCAGTCTGAAGTGCAGATTGCAGGCTGGGACAAAGAGCTGAAGAAGATTTGCTAGACTTGGGGAGCATGGTGTTCTGGGATTTGGATGTGAAAAGCTTGAAACCAATTTGCTGGGGTACAGAGAGCCAGCAGAGGATAATGATGGGAACAATGGGAATACAAGGAATTGTGTAAGAAGGAACTCGTGCTGCAGATGGTCTGGATTAGCTGAAGGATAGCATTTTAGAAATTGATCCTCAAAGTAATGAAGGGTGTTGATAATAGTTTCATCAGTATACATGCGATAAGGATGCAAAATCGGATTGCTCCACAGAAAATGGTCTTGACAGTGGACCAGATGTGGGGTTTGCAATATTAAATGTGCAAAGCTGCGTTTATATTTATATTGTAATACATTAAATCGTATCCCAACATAAAAAGCACAATTTCAAAGTATGAGTGATAGTATTGCAGGGTTTTGCTGCTGCGCATGGATATGCCTTTGCTAGAAGACAACCATGGAAAACAAAATGGTTTTCATCCAGAGAACTCCTTGACGCTCCACATTTTCTTTTTCTGCTGTAACAAAGCATTAGAACAAGCCAATGCAAGAGATTCTAACACACCATCTCTGATTGCACCTAGAGATCAGGCAGCTTATCAGAGAGAGGGAAAGAAGAAAGGAAAATAAGTACATCAAAGAGCACTTTCATGTGCTTCCTAGTGAACAGAATAGCAATGGCATAATATGTGAACAACTTGTCTAGCTTCTTTCCCAGCTGGAAAATGGGTGTGGTAGTGTATTAGCTATGGGGGCCGAGGATCAAAGGCTGGGGGCGGGCGGTGGGGAGGAGAAAACTGTAGATAGAAAGCCTCGTTTGGTGCGGGTGGGGGTTCAGAGGCCCCGTGGAGTGGGGAGGTTGGAGGACTCGGGGGGGGGGGGGGGGGGGGAAGGGGTAGATCAGAAGGGTCAAGTGGTTGTCTGATTGCAGAGGGTTGGCAAGGCAGGTACACTGGGTCCAGGAGTTAAGTGGAAAGGCTATTATCTCCTGTATCCAGCAGTCCTCGCCACCCTTTATCTGGCAGATTCTCCAAGCCTGGTAAACTCGGCCAGCCAGAGTTAAATTTGAAATGGTGGATCACCACAGAGGCACGGAGGCTCATTAGGTTTAGATTGGTGATCGGCCTCCTGAGAGCAGGTTGGCTGCCCGCCCCATGTCCCACCTCTGTTAAAACCGGAAGTGGGCGGGTTAGGATTGTGATACAGATTTTTTAACTCTAACTGCCCACTTGCGCTTGTGGGGTTTTCCATTTAAAAGTGGGTGAGTCGGCTGCGCAAGACCTCCAGAGCACCAACACGGCCAGGCAGCTTAAAGGGAACATTGGCTAAAATTCCCCCCAATTAATTTAAATCCCACAAAAGGCAACACGGGATATTGAATTCAATTACTCTGGTAATTTGCGAGATATTACTGGAAAAATAACCAAGAAAGGTACTGAACTGACTCTTAATACCCTCTGAAGAGGCTTAGCAAGCCACATAGCTGTACACAATCACTACAAAGTTCAATAATCAAGAAAAAGATTGGATAGACCCATCAACAATGACCGGAGGAAATCTTGGACCATTGAATTCGATGTTTTCCTCATCAACATCTGAGAACTGGTGCCCCAGTTGGGAGAGCTGTCATACTCAGTTATATCGATCAGCCAACATCCTAAGCTCCTCCTTTACCATCTCTGTATGTTGCCTGTTCCATCAGTGTCCAATGATGGGGGCACAGTCATGTGGGATGGCTCTGTAAGTCAATACATTAATGCCGGACCACATGAATTCAGCTTCAGGTCAAACAAGGTCAAATAATTCTCCTACTGATCACCATCTACCTCAACGTTACTTAGAGGAAGGACGAAGGGAAACAAAGGCACTGGAACAGCTAGCTCTGGTGAGCATATATAGCTGGGTTATTGATGGGGGCCATAGTATTTGTTATGCCCAGGGCAATTCTTAATGTGGCATTAAGTGAATTGAATTGGCTGGGCCTGCCATCAATGCTGGGAACCTCAGCAGTTTTGGTTGAAGAGACACAAACACTTCAAATTTGTCTCCTGTCCTCGCATGCTAGTCTCCGCCATGGTTGAGGATTGGTACAGGAGTAGCTTAATTGTCCACCAGCATTCTTGACCAGATGTGGTAGGGCTGGAGAGATTTGCTCTGATTTGTTGGTTGTACAAATGCTTCGTGTATAGCCTGCTGCTTTGGTGTTTATAATGCAGGTAACCCTATGTTGGAGCTTTACTAGATTGGTACCTCTTTCTAAGGTATGCCTGAAGCTGCTCCTGAAATACCTGTCTACACTCCTTATTGAACCAGGATTGGTCTTCGAACTGGATAGTGATCAGGGAATGAGTGATGTGCAAAGCCATGAGGTTACAGATTGTGGTGGCATACAATTCTGCAGCTGCTGGTGGCCCACAGCACCTCACAGATGCCCAGTTTTAGGCTGCTATATCTCTGAAGAGTCTGTTTTAATTAACACAGTGTCGCCATACTACTTGATGGATGACTTCCTCATTGTGGAGGAAAGTATTTGCCTTCACAAGGACTGTGCTGTAGTCACTCTAATGTTATATTGGCAAATATGTCTGTGGCACGTAGATTGTTAAGGGAGAGGTCAAGTAGGTTACTCCGATGTGGAGGTTGCATTCTGTGGATAGTACATCCTGTCATCAACCCAATAATTGGAAGATTGCTCAGGTATGTCCAAATAACAAAAACCAGAATAGATTGCCCCATTGATCTCCCAATCATTTCCGAGGTAAATGAGTCATTAATAATCCCATCGTGACACCTACTCACTATGTTCAGTTTCAGTTCCGCCAGATCTACTTCGATTAAAGCCTTGATCCAGAAATGGAAGAAAGAGTTGCATGTTGGAAAGGTAAGGGTAGCTACCTACAATTTCATGGCATAATTCGACCGAATATGGCACAAAGGAGCCCTGGCAAAACTGAGATTGATGCAGGTCAAAGGGAAAGCCGTCAGTGACTAAAGTCATACCTGACACATTGGAAGATGGTTGTAACTTTCAGAAGCCAATCATTGCAGCCTCAGGATATACTTCAGGAGATCCTTAGAGAAGCATCCTCAACCCAACATCTTCACATGCTTCATTAATGACCTTCCCTCCATCATAAGAATAGGAATGGAGCTGTTCATTCTCCAGTTTCAGCTCCATTCACAACTCCTCTGATAATGAAACAGTCCATGCCAGCTTACAGCAGGGCCTGGACAAATCCAGTCTTGGCCTACTAAGTGTCAAATAATATTCACACCACATAAGTACCATTTCCAACAAGAAGTAGCTGAACAACCTTCTGATGTTCATCAGCGGCACCACAAAAACTGAGTGCCCCCCACCCCAACAACAACAACTTTTATTTATATAGCTCCTTTAACATAGTAAAACATCCCAAGGAACTTCACAGCAGTGTTATAAGACAAAACAGATAAATTTGACCCCACACCACCCCAATCAACATCTTGGGGGTCATCACTGGCCAGAAACTTAACATGACTAGCCATATCAACACCATGGCTACAAGAGCAAGACAGAAGCTGGGTGTTCTATGATGAGTAGTTCACCACCTGACCCACCCACCCTCTACATTCTCTCCACCATTTGCAAGGTTCAAGTAAGTACTATGACGGACTGTTCAACAACCACTTACAAAGGAGGAATGTCTTTACACAGATTGGTGCGAATGTGGAACTCTTTGCCACATGGAGTGGTTGAAGCAGATAGTATTGATTAATTTATGGGTAGGTGTGATGCATATGTGAGGGAGAAGAGAAGGAGGAAATAGGGGGTGAAGCATGGGAAGAAGTAATTAGAGTGGTAGGAGGATCATGTAGGGTATAGACACTGGCACAAAACAAAACGGCCTTATTTTATGTAATTCTATGTCTAGATAAATGCAGCCACAACATTCAAGCAGCTCCACACGAACGAAGACAGAGCAGGACCGTTACCACTGGACCCAACATCCACTCCCTCTGTTACCAGTGCACTGTGGTTGCAGTATGGACTATCTAGAGGATGCACTTCAGTATTTCATCAAGCTTACTCTGATAGCACCTCCCTTTCCTATGATCTCTAGCACCAAGAACAAGATCAGCAAAGTCATTGGAACACCATCACCTCCAAGTCACAAACCACCCTGACTTGCACATATATCATCATTCCTTTATCATCACTGGATCACTATCCTAGAAGTCCCACCATAATACCATCATTGGAGCACCATTACGTCAAGGACTGCAGCATGTCAATTTAGCAGCGCACCACCACTTTCTCAGGGCAACGAGAGATGGAGCATAAATGCAGCCTTGCCAGAATCGGCCACATCCCACGAAAACACATATGCCGCATACTCCAATGGCTTTTCTGGTTAAGGAAGTGAACAGTTGAGTTATACAGACCAGAAAGATTCCAAGATCAATCCTTGGATCTCTGATGATTACCTGATCTCAGCTGTAACAGCAGTAGGTGGATGGAAATTCAGCCAGGATTCCCGCTGATGATTGCTATCTAGTGCCCCATGTTGGCAGCGCACATGTGTGGACAATGAATGAGAATGTAACTGTGCATGGTTGCAAATCCCCCTTGCTTCTCTGCCAATACGTTTGAATATACTACTATTGCTCTTGTTTAGGCTCACATGAATAACATTATGTGGGCATCAAAAAGTGCCTGCCACCCTCTGAACCATACCCAGAAACGAGGTAAAACCTTCAAGGAGAGGAGGAGTGAGGAAAACATTGGTGGAAAAAGGAGGGAAGTTTTTTGTCTTTAAAATCACTCTTTGGAAATAAATCTTAATTTCCAATAATCTTTAAATACATTGGGCTAGAATTTGCACTGTTTCACCGCCTGGTTTCTCAACGGTATTGACTTCTTTGGGCAAGAACCAGGTTGCTGAAAAATTCCCCAGCTGAGGCATGCCGGCGGTTTTGACGTATTGCTGGGGAGCGGACCGCCGGCATGCACCTTCCACAGATCGCCCTGGCGCAATCTTTGGCTGAGTGGAGACCCGTAGGCAAGTATAAAAAACAATTTTTTTTAAAAACACCCACGAGGATCAGTGGAGCTGGGCGGTAGGTAAGTAGGTCTGCAAGAAAAAGGTAAGTGGTTGGTTATTTTATATTTATTTTCAAAATCTGTTGGGGTGATTTAATTTAAAAGTATGTGGGAATGTTTTTATTGATTTTTTTAGTTAGGTTTTTTGAAAAATTATTTTTATTCTTTATCTCATGTTGGGCCCAACCCACAGCCTCGGGGTAAATTTTTTAATAGATTTTTTTAATTTATCGCCCATTTTCTTTAGGCATTGCCCAATCTAACCAAAATTGCACTCAGATTGGGAGTGCAAGGCCCATATTTTTCGCTGGTCGGATTTTTTTTATGGGAAGTTTTCGCCGGAGATAGTCTTCCCAGCCTTAACAGTTTTTTGGGCGGCAATCAGGGCTGGCGGGCTTTGGGAAAATTCTAGCCCATTAAAACTTATGGTCCGATGTGATTCATAAATTATCAGATACCACTGCAGTCCTGAGGTTTAACAACGTCACTTGCCACAAATATTGTTTGATTAAAATGTAACCAATCAAGAACAGGAGTTAAGCAATGGTGAAGTAATTTCAGATGTACGTCAACACTGAATGACCACACAACCAGATGAATACATTATTACATACCAGAATTTTGTCATCCTGAGTTCTCAAGGATGCTCCAAACCACTGGTTGGATTTAAATTCCATCGGCTCATTCCCATTTCGTAATCTGTTACCTGAAGGAATATTTTAAAAAGACGTTAAAGTACTTTTACATGACAGCAAAACTCAAAATTGCCTCAATGGTTATGAACTTTACAGATATCCCAGATGGGCAACTTTATGTCCAGGGATACAAGATCTTTAACTCTTTCAAAATTACCAGGCTACATTTGCAACTAGTAAAGTTATACTCCAGGAGATCTGAATTTCACAACAAAGCACCCATGCTGAATTACTGTTGCTATTTTAAGCACTCAGCACAGGGAAGTACTGTCGAAACATAGTAAAATAGTTCAGGATAGTTCAAGCCCATTCTCATTTCCCCACAAAAAGGGTGTAATTGGCCTTATGGTCTCCTGGTTCAAAATAAATAATTAAACACAGTATTTATTTTAGGCCAAGGTTAGCGTGGAAACACAAAGCCTAACTTTCTCAATGTAGTCATAAAAGCTGAAACCCTTTCAAAGTATTTCAAATAAAATGATGTAGTGATAATCTTGCTACTCCAATGTTAAAATTTGATGATTTACTTGGTTCTATAGTGAGAAAAAGCAAATAGATGCATTGCCACAACAACAAATGAATTTTAGTATTAGAAACATAAACAATTTATAGCGTATAAGGAGGACATTTCGGCCTACCGTGTCCGTGCCGGCCGACAAAGAGCCGCACGGCCCTCGGTCAGCAGCCCTAAAGGTTACATATAAATCTATGAACAATGACGGAAAGACAAAGAGCACCCAGCACCCAGTCCGCCTCACACAACTGCGACACCCCTTATACTGAAACATTCTACACTCCACCCCAACCAGAGCCATGTGATCTCCTGGGAGAGGCAAAAACCAGATAAAAACCCAGGCCAATTTAGGGAGAAAAAAAATCTGGGAAAATTCCTCTCCAACCCATCCAGGAGATCACCCTGGCCGTATTCCCTGCAGTACTTACCATTATATCTGCACCATCCAACAAAAGGCCATCCAGTCTAATCCCAATTACCAGCTTTAGGTCTGTAACCCTGCAGGTTACTGCACTTCAAGTGCCCATCCAACCACCTCTTAAAAGTGGTGAGGGTTTCTGCATCCACCACTCTTCCAGGGAGTTCCAGATCCCCACAACCCTCTGCATAAAGAAGCCCCCCCCTCAAATCCCCTCTAAACCTTCCACCAACCACCTTAAAACTATGCACCCTCATAATAGACACCTCCACCAATGGAAATAGACCCTTACTATCCACTATGTCCAGGCCTCTCAATATTTTGTACACCTCAATGAGGTCTCCTCTCAACCTCCTCTGTTCCAATGAGAACAAACCCAGCCTATCCAATCTGTCCTCATAACTAAGATTCTCCATTCCAGGCAGCATCCTAGTAAATCTCCTCTGCACCCTCTCTAATGCAATCACGTCCTTCCTATAATATGGCAACCAGAACTGCACGCGGTACTCCAGCTGTGGCCTAGCCAAAGTATTATACAATGTAATCATAACCTCCCTGCTCTTATATTCTATGCCTCAGCCAATAAAGGCAAGCATTCCGTATGCCTTCTTAACCACCTTATCCACCTGGCCTGCTACTTTCAGTGATCTGTGGACAAGCACTCCAAGGTCCCTTTGTTCATCTATACTATTAAGTGGCCTACCGCTTAATGTGTATACCCTTTCCTTATTAGCCCTCCCAAAGTGCATCACCTCACACTTCTCTGAATTAAATTCCATTTGCCACTGCTCTGCCCAGTAGATTGATATCCTCCTGCAGCCCATGACTTTCCTTTTCATTATCAATCACACAGCCAATTTCAGTTGTCTACAAACTTCTTAACCATGCTCCCTTTATTCAAATGTAAATCATTGATGTATACCACAAAAAGCAAGGGACCCAGTACTGAGCCCTGTGGAACCCCACTGGAAACATCCTTCCAGTCACAAAAACATCCATCAATCATTACCCTTTGCTTCCTCTATCCAAGCCAATTTTGGATCCAACTTGCCACTTTGTCCTGTATCCCATGGGCTTTAACCTTCATGACCAGTCTACCATGTGGGACCTTATCAAAAGCCTTGCTAAAGTCCATATATATATCGTACGCGCTACTCTCATCAGCTCTCTTGGTTACCTCCTCAAAAAATTCAATCAGGTTAGTCAAACAAGATCTTCCCTTAACAAATCCGTGCTGACTGTCCCTAATTAATCCTTGCCTTTCCAAATGCAGATTTATCCTGTCTTTCAGGATTTTTTCTAATAATGTTCCCACCACTGAGGTTAGGCTGACAGGCCTGTAATTACTCGGCCTATCCCTTTCTCCCTTCTTAAACAAGGGCACTACATTAGCAGTCCTCCAATCCTGCGGCACCATGCTCAGATTCAAAGAGGACTGGAAAATGATGGTCACGGCCTCTGCTATTTCCTCTTACTTTGCTCAACAGCCTGGGATGCATTTCATCCGGGCCTCAGGACTTATCTACTTTCAAAGCTGCTAAACCCCTTAATACTTCCTCTCTCACTATATTTATTTCATCCAAAATATCACACTCCTCCTCGATAGCAGTATCTGCATTGCCCCTTTCCTTTGTGAAAACAGATGCAAGGTATTCGTTAAGAACCCTACCAACATCTTCTGCCTTCACACAAAGATTACCCTCATGGTCTCTAATAGGCCCTATCCTTTCCTTAGTTACCCTCTTACTCTTAATATATTTATAGAACATCTAGGGTTTTCCTTAATTTTACTGGCCAAGAATTTCTCGTGCACTCTCTTAGCATTCCTAATATCCTTTTTAAATCTGCCTCTTAACTTTCTATATTCCTCTAAAGATTCTATAGTATTTAGCCATTGGTATATGACATAAGCATCCTTTTTTTCCCTTAATCCTCCCCTGTAAGTCCCTAGACATCCGGGGGCTCTAGAATTATTTTTGACAGCCTTTTTCTTTAAGGGCACATGTTCGGCCACATACAAAAAATGAAAACAATTAGTAAAAATACATCAACCCCCATACAACAGTTTGCTTTTTATCCAGCCAGCTTCATGGGTTTTTAATACAGGTGCAGCATTAAAAATCCAGAATTCCGGAATCCGGAATGTTCCGGAATCTGGATCGATCGGTGGCAAGATCATCCAGAATCCGTAAAATATTCCGGAATCCGGACCCACCGACCCTGCCGACCTTGGGCCCCGCAACTGCCCAACCTCGGGCCTCGCCCGCCGCCATTGCCCTTTCCTCAGGGCCTCGCCACCGCTGCACAACCTGGGCCTCGCCTCACCCTCACTGCCCTTACCTCGGGGCCTCCTCGCCGGCCCGCCCAAATACCTCCTCCGTGAGGGGACTGGCCGGCCCGAACACCTCCTCTTTGGCAAGGCCCCGCCCGACCACCTGCTCCTCAGCAGGGCCCTGACCGAACACCACCTCCATGGCAAGACCCGTCCGAACAGCACCTCGGCGGCGGGGCCCGCCCACCCAAACAGCTCCTCCTCAGCGTGACCCCGCCCGAACAGCTCCTCGGCAGGGTCCCGCCCAATTACCTCATCGTCGGGGCCCTGCCCGCCTTACAGCTTCTCCACAGCGGGGCCCCGCCCAAACAGCTCCACGGCGGGGCCCGCCTATCAACCTCATCAACGGGGCCAGCCGGCCCAAACACAGCTCCCCCGCCTCCCTCTTTCCATCCTCCCCGCCCCCCCCCCTTTCTGACATTCCAAAATATATAAATACCAGAACCTGGGCTCGAGTATTTCCGGATTTGTGATGTCAGAAAGACGATTGAAAGTCGGGAAAATCCCGGAATCCGCAACGGCCTCGGTCCCGAATTCTCGACGCTGCACCTGTACCAATAAATCCTGTCATACAGCTGAAATGATTGCGGGTAGTTTGTGTCAACTACTCTAATCAAAACATCTTCATAGTGTAATCTTCATAGATGACACTATCCTATAGATCATAACAATTGACGAGTTGAAGTAGCAAATGGAAGATACAAACAGAAATGCCAAAACAAAATAAACATTAGATACACAGTTACAATAGCTGACATGAAAAATTTGTTACAAAGCAATCCCAAGGTTCAGTAAACATTTTAAAAACACGCAAGTGAGCCCCAGGTGGGCAGAGGAAATGTTTCAATGACACCCTCACAGCCTCCTTGATAAAATGCAAATTCCCCACTGGCACCTGGGAATCCCTGGGCCAAGACCGCCCAAAGTGGAGGAAAAGCACCTGGGAGGGCGCTGAGTACCTCGAGTCTCGTCGCCAAGAGCATGCAGAATACAAGCGCAGACAGCGGAAGGAGCGTGCGGCAAACCAGACTCCTCATCCATTCTTTCCTTCAACCACTGTCTGCCCCGCCTGTGACAGAGACTGTAATTCTCGCATTGGACTGTAAAACCACCTGAGAACTCACTTTTAGAGTGGAAGCAAGTCTTCCTCGATTTCGAGGAACTGCCTATGATGATGATGATTTTCTTTATAAAGGGCTTTCCCCTTGTGCACTTTCAGCATTTCACCTTGAGACTTTAATTCACGTTCTGAAACTCTGCCTAATCTCATGCTTATAAGAAGTTTTTTTGGGCTAATGAGAATCCTCAGCTATAATTAAACCATTTATCCTGCCCTTTTCCACCCCCAGAAATGATTTATGATTACATTCAAACAGAATTCAAGACACAACAGGCATCAAGAATGAAATATTTAAACCATGCTTCTCTGCCTTATTTGGGCCTATTAGAATCTGCTCCCTGACTGTCAATCACACCCGATATAGGAACATGGGTTTTAGAATATTTGGAATTATCTACTTTTAAACATGAATAACATCTTTTGTACTCGATACACTGATTACTCTCTTATGATTATTCATCCATCAGGAATGTTAGCTCTTTCAGTAAAATCACCAAGATACTGCTAGGATGCCAGGAAAAGGGAGGAGAGATTAACTGTTCGACCTGAACGAATTAGTTCCGTCCTGGAGCTAATTAACACTCAAAAAGGACCAAAAAATCTGTTTTATTAAATCCGCTTAAAGGATCCTCATATCTTTTCCAACAAGGCATAGTAACAGACCATTTCTGGCGACTCAGAGTCACTCCATTTCAATATCCCACACTGCTAGCTTCCTTTCTTCGCAGGGCTCCCAAAGATCTGTAAATGTTTCCTTTTCAAGTATATATCTAATTTCCTTTTGAAAGTTACAGTTGAATCTGTTTCCACCACCCTTTCAGACAGTGCAATCCAGATCATAACATGCAGCGTAAATAAAGAAATCTCCTCTCCAGTTGGTTCTTGAGGAACTTTTTTGGACAATATCAAAACTTGATCTTTTCTGCCCCATAGTTCATAGGAAAATCCAAATCTGAATGGCTATAGCTGTTATTAAATAAGAAATGAAATTAATATTGTTTATATGATTCTAACTGTCCACTCTATGGGCCCAAGTTTCCACATGATTCGTGCCTGATTTTTAGGAGCAACTGGTGGAGAACGGACTATTTTAGAAATCGCAATTCTCCACATTTTTTTTTCCGCAGTCCTAGTCAGGTAGATCAGTTCTAGTTTAGAACAGAATTTTTTCTTCAAAAGGGGGCGTGTCCGGCCACTGACGCCTGATTTGAAAGTTTCCACAGTGAAAACATACTCCAAACTAAAGTAGAATGGAGCCAGTGAAGATTTTTGTAGAACTGAAAAAACCTGTTCTACACATTAAAAAATCAGGCGCAGGTTACAAATTAGGCGTCCAGAACGAGGTGGGGGGGGGGGGGGGGGGAAGGGAAGTCATTAAATTCGACAATAAATCCTTATTTATACTTCTACAAATATTATACAAATAAATCCAACCTGAATAAACATTTATAAGCCAAGAAAAGATTAAATAAACCATCTTCCTACCTGTGTGAAAGTGCTTCAGCCAGGGAGAATTCTGCAGCCGTTCGTGCCGCTGAGCGGGAGAGGGGGGGAGAAAGCCGTTCGTGTCGCTGAGCGGGAGGGGGAGAGAGAGAGAGAGAGAGAGAGGGGGAGGGAGGGAGGGAGAGAGAGAGAGGGGGAGGGAGGGAGGGAGAGAGAGAGAGAGAGAGAGAGAGAGGGGGAGGGAGGGAGAGAGAGAGAGAGAGGGGGAGGGAGGGAGGGGGGGAGAGAGAGAGAGAGAGAGAGAGAGAGGGAGGGGGGGAGAGAGAGAGAGAGAGAGAGAGAGAGAGAGGGGGAGGGAGGGAGAGAGAGAGAGGGGGAGGGAGGGAGAGAGAGAGAGAGAGAGAGAGAGAGGGGGAGGGAGGGAGAGAGAGAGAGAGGGGGAGGGAGGGAGGGAGAGAGTGGGGGGGGAAGAGAGAGGGGGGGGTCGGGGAACAGGAGCGGGTGTCGGGTCGGGTCTGGTCGGCGGGAGCGGGTGTCGGGTCTTGTCGGGGGCGGGGAGCAGGAGCTGGCCGTGGGAGGAGCCTTATTCACGCAGCCCCACTGAGGCCATTCAGCCAGGGCTAGGGGCTGCGTGCTTCGGGCCCCTCCCACACAGTTCGGCGCCTGGAGCTACTGCACTTGCGTGCCGACTGTAGCGCGCATGTGCAGAGGTCCCGGCACTGTTTTCAGCGCCGGGACCTGGCTCCGCCCCCCCCACAGCTCGTGCTGGCTGCGCCGAGGGCCAGAGGACCTGTAAGTAGGTGGAGAATACCGAGGATTTTTTTAGGCGCCGTTTTAAGCGCGAAAAACGGGCGCCCAGTTCGGAGGGGCGCCCGTTTTTTTTCTTGTGGAAACTTGGGCCCTATACACCTAGATATTTTACCAAGGAATTAGTAACTTAAATAAAGTTGCTGAAAAGCCAAAATCCACAAACTGAAATAAAAATCATTGCGATCTGGTGGGTGGTGGCTGGAAGCTGGATACATTGCGTGTATGTGGAGCTTCAGTTGAGTGGGCTGCCTGTGTTATCCCGAATGCCCTGTATATCGGACCAAAGGGATTACCTGAACTAAAAGAAACATGCTGGACCTTGCTTACATTTCTACTAATGAGGAGCAGCACAGAGCAGTTAATTGTTCGGTTGAAGGATAGCCTCCACCAGAAGAATACAGTGGGAAAGGAGCCCAAGATGGGAGAAACAAGCTAGCAACTTTAATTATTGCCTTCTATTTAATGATTGACCTTTCCATGTCAGGAGTAGACCTAACATTCAGTTCAGTCTAGAAATAAAGCAGGATATTTTCTTATTGGTAAGAAACTAGGAACGGTGGAGGAGCAAAAGGGATTTAGGTGTCCATGCACACAAGTCATTGAAAGCTACTGCACAGGTACAAAAAGTAAATCCAAAAAAGGCTAATGGAACATTGGTCTTTATTTCAATGGAGCTGGAATACAAATGTGAGGAAGTGATGCTTCAGTTGTACAGAGCCTTGGTATCATCTGGAGTATCGCATTCAGTTTTTGGTCACAGAACCTCAGGAAGGATATATTGACCTCGAAAGGGCTACAGCACAGATTCACCAGAAAGCTATCAGGGCTTAAAGAGTCAAATTATGGGGATAGGTTGCATAAACTTGGGCTGTATTCCGTTGAATTTAGACAGTTCAGGGATGTTCTAATTGAGGGGTATAAAATGCTAAAAGGGATTTGATAGGGAACATACAAATATTTTTTTTCTCTGATTGGAGAACCTAGAACAAGAGGACCTAATCTTACATTAGAGCAAGGCCATTTAGGAGTGACATCAGGAGAACTTTTTCCACACAAAGTGTAGTGGAAATCTGGAAATCTCTTCCCCAAAAGACTGTGGGTGCTGGGTCAATTAAAATTTTCAGGACTTAAGATTGTAAAAAATGAATTTTTTTGAAAAAACAGAATTAATTACTTGATCCTTCACACATCCCTTACTATTTATTTCAGTTAAGTGTGTTTACATACTCTCAAATCATATTTATATTAGTCCAGTACTGGAACACAAAGCCATACACAATGTCATTGTAAAGGGAGCCAAATAGAACATCACTGTATTTTGTGCCAAATTTATTGCAAGTTAATGCATTGAATTTATTTAAGTTGCTCTCAAGAAAACTGTGCAGTTATTATAGTGTTCAAATTTCACAGATGTTTTCTGCAACATAACAGGGGCTGGCGGTCGGGGGCATGAGGGGGGAGGGGGCGTAGAAGATAAACAATATTTAGATGCAATTTGGATTCAGTACTAGATAGAGAACAGATGTCCAAGAGCGAGTTGCTAAGCTATGACACAATGGAGGGGCCTCATCAGCTCAGCCATACAGTCACAAATGTGTTGCTTGTAATTACCATTATTGTTCCTTCTCCTTTCCAAAGTCTCCTTGACCTAAGTTTCCACATATGATAATATGGGCTGAAAACCTGCTTTCATACTTCAGGACACTTTACCCAGGTGCACAACTGCAGTCCAGGTGACTGGCCTTTCAATTTCCCTGTTCCAATGGGGAAACTAGTTTCCAATCATTTGTGGCCGACTGCAGTACAGGAGAGATCAGGAATTTGTAGCATGGTTGTAATTGAGTTCCTTCCCAATACTTAAAGTAATTGGTAGGAGGTTTCGAGGAGATATGAGGGGAAATTTCTTCACCTAGAGGGTGGTGGGGGTCTCTACCACCCTTTCAGGCAGTGTGTTCGAGGCAGAAACCCTCACACATTTAAAAAGTGCTTGGATGTGCACTTGAAGTGCTGTAACCTACAGGGCTACGGACCAAGAGCTGGAAAGTGGGATTAGGCTGGATAGCTCTTTGTCGGCCGGTGCGGACACGATGAGCCGTAATGGCCTCCTTCCGTGCTGTAAATTTCTATGATTCTATATTAATGCTCTCCAAAAAAAAGTCAGTTTCATTAGGCGAGCCTGCACTTCCTATGAGCCAAAACAACTTTATGTATGCAAAATTTCTGAGATAGCTGGCTACAAGGTGAATACTGAACACTTCCACCATTGGGGTACGCAATGGAAACAGTGCAGCCTACCCATCGTAACCTCCAGATCTCTCCACATTGGTAAAAAACACATTGCAGACAAATCATATAGCTCAGGCTAAAACGAAGAGCTTATACTTTAAGTAAAATAAAACAGAACAATGAACAACTTGCATTTATATAGCCCCTTTAATGTAGTTAAATGTCCCAAAGTGCTTCACAGGAGAGATATCAAACAAAATTTGACACTGAGCCAATATAAGGATATTAGGACCGGTGATCAAAAGCTTGGTCAAAGAGGTAGATTTTAAGGAGCATCTTAAATTATGAAATAATGTTAAAACATTGCACTTAATGTCATCTTTTCTGAAACAAAATAAGAGTTCTAGTTTTAGCAGTTCTCCACAACAAACTTTGAACAGAAGTCTGTGATGAAACACTTGACGTGAGAATTGAACTTCATGTAGTTCCTAAAAGGCACCCAAATATAGGTGCCGAATTTGGTGCAGGTTACGCCCGCAGTCGCCGAGGATCTGCTGGAAATGTATGTTTTCTGGGCGATTCCTCTGGAACCGACCTTCTGCCGTCCAGGTTCCGCCCGGATCGAGATTGGTCGCGGAGGGATCCGCCGGCGTGACGTCATGCCGCCCTCCCATGCCGGATGCTGCAAATCGGCCATTTTGGTGAGGGATGCTGGCCTCAGATCGATCTGCCACCCGCCAGAAGGGCCACTCGCAAAAAGCAGGTCTGAGCTGGCCGTGAGTCGGGCGGCAGGGAGAAGAGCTCCGAGTGCTGCAGCGCTGCACATCGCGGCTATGGTGCAAGTGCTGGGCCATCATGAGTGGGACTGCTGGAAAAAAGTTAGGTGGTTGTTGCTTTACTTTATTGCTGATGGTCATGTTTAATTTGGATGTGATAAAAGCGACTGAAATGTGTCTAGGCTGATGGAAACTTTTTTCTTTGACCTTGCTGACAGACCTTCATTGAGAAACCCATTGGCGAAGGCGAAATAATTATAAATAAGTGAAAAGTCACATTTTGTCCATCCAGACTGATTAATTAATTCTGTGACACAGCCCTTCAAGAAGTTCTCAGGGAAGCACAACATAGGGTGAGAGGGTTAGGGTTAGAATGATCCATTGTAAGCCTGAGACAGCTGCAGAATCTGACCAACATTTGTATGGGAGGAAAAGGCTATAAAGTTACAGCTATTCGACTTTAGAGGCAGCGTGATTACAGATCAAACTGCGGAAGGACTACGGTCAATAAAACACAGCAAGAGACAAGCACTGTGGTGAATCAGTGGCCTACCATTGAGGTTTCAATGACTAGACTGTCACTATCGCCTTGTTAATGTGTCTTTTTTTGTATTGCAAAGAAACTAGTTCATAAAAGTGGTTCTGATTCATCACCAAAGACCTGTACCCAGCATGCCTTGTTGTGGTGACAGACATAAGTCTATTTTAAGAGATGTAATTAATCTGACACAGCGAATAACCCTCACAGCACATAATATAGTGCACTATGTGGATGGGAAGATATTCCTGATAAAGCAGATGACCTGAGGGACAGATGTGTGTTTCTCATAAGGCACCACCCATGACGTTAAAATCAGACACTCACCAACAGAGGGTCAGCAATGTGAGTGTATTTACAAGTGCACAATAACAAAGGTTACATATATTTACAAACATTTACACCACCAACATCCACCCCTCTACCCGACACTATCATCTCTCTTTTCCCCCGCCCCGGAAGCGATGCCCAAGCTCCTCTTCCTCGTCCCGCCTACACCATGGCGTCCCGATCCCCTGCTCCCCTCTGCCTCTGGTTTATGAGGTTGTGCAGGAGGGTAGCGGGATGTCTGCAGACGTGTGCGTCATGGTGAGAAGGCAGGGGCATGGCCAAAGGTGTTGGGATCTCCTGCTCCTCCAGACCTGTCTGCCTTGAGGGTGTGGGGTCAGGGGCTTGAACTGCGCGTCCAGAAGCTATCTCTTGCCTCATCGTCTCAACGGTCTCGGTGATGCGCTCCAACACAGTGATGAGCCGGTCCATCTTCGTCATCATGCTGCTGGGTGAAGGTGGCCATGCTGGCAGCTATCCCAGTCATGGTCTGGAGGATATCGCAACCTATCTGCATGCTTGTCAGTGATAGCTGGACGATCTCCAGAATTGCAGAGAGCTGTGGTGAAACCTCAGGTGGATGCTTGCTCCTGGTGGGTTCTGGCACCTAACTTGCCTTCGCGCCACGGCCTCTGCGCTTGGTAGAGCTTGCCAATGTGGAGTCCGTTCCAAACCCCAGGAACTCAGAGGCCGACGCCGAGGTTCTGCTGACACCTGGCTCACATGGCAGGAGGCTGCTGTCATCCTGTTCCTAGAGCTCAAGCCCTTCTCCCTCCTCTCCTTCGTGGCTCAGGGTGGCGGAGGTGGGAGCAGTGGAAATGGGTAATCTGGGGTGGGGGAAGTGGGTGGAGAAGGGATCCGCTGTCTTGGGCTGGGGACGACGTCAGTGTGGGAAACGTTGGGGTCTGACGACTTCTCTGAAGGCCAGAGGTCGATAGTGAAACGAATGGCTGCTCAACAGTTTGTGTGTCTCAATTTCTCCGACTGCCCCCTCTCCAACCTCCAACTCTCTCCTCTCCAACCTCCAACTCTCTCCTCTCCAAAGCTCACATTCACAGGTGGAATAAAGTGGTGTGTCTTTATGCGCATGCGCAGTACAGCAATCATCCTCAAACGGCCTCGAAATAACGACACGTCGGAAGACAAAAACTGCAAAGAAAAAAACGGGGTCCCGCGCATGCGCATTGGAGGCCCTCCGAAAATCTCCAAGTAGAGAGGCCTCCAACTGCCACACATTGACGACGCTGGCCGCTTATTCCCGCTCCCACCCGGCAGTGGCCACACAACGGAGCCGAAAGTGGCTCCCGACAGAACCCGGCGGCAGCAGGCGGTAAAAAGGTAGGTACGGCCCGGGGGGGGCGACCAAATTCGGCCCCATATAATCGTGCAACAAAATAGGAAATTGAAGAACTTGGGGGACCACCCAGATTATATATCTTGCTTTGATGTCCAAACTAGGATAATGGAAGGTAAGGACAGTAATCGTCCCAATAATTAAAACTGGCCCACATTGAGTTAATCCTGCAGTGGCAGACAAGGGACAAAAGGGAATCCTTAAGTACAAACAATTGCAACCAGCATTAAGTCTCACTAATAGGTTTGACAATTACATTTTATTTGTATATTTGCCTCTTTATGTCTCCAAAATCAATCACTGCTGTTTAATAGTGCAGTTAGTACAGCCAATTTAAACATGTCATTAATATAAAATGGCCCCCGAGGCAGTGTATATTACTCTTTTACCCAGTAGTTATTAAGCTAAAACAAGGGATTCTAAAAATCCATGCAACCATGGCTTCTACTTTAAACTTTCTAAAGCCTAGGCCAAACTACAAATTCATATAACATGCCTTATCAAAACTAGACAGGTCTTAGGATTGATTACAGAGAATTAACTGGCATATAGTTCTAGCCTTCCTTTTGCTAAGTAACGATCCAGCCACGTTCTGCGCATGTGCTGCTCAGAAATCTACTGCGCAGCATTTCGGGCCCAGTTTCGGCACCTCGGTCAGCCACGGTGCTTCACGCTCCCTCTCCGCGCCGATCCGACAAGGGGTGCCGGGGGCAGCGGGGAGGGGTTTGAGCGACCAACCCCAGGATGCAGCGCACCAACCCGACCTCGGAGAGAACACTGGAGGCGGTGGGGAGAGGGGGAGCAGCCAGCCCCAGGATACAGCGCGGGTCGCGACCCCCCCACCAGGAATGATGCTGGACCAGGGATGTTGCCGGACCAAAGAGTCCCGGACTGGAGAGGTACAACCTGTATTACAGACGAACAGTTTATAAGGAAGAAAGATGTGGAAAGAGAGGGGAACACATGCACAAGAAAAAGAATGAGCTGTGTGATTAGGTGGAGAACAGGAGATAATTAACTGACAGAAGGGATAATAGTGCAAAACAAAACTTCTCTTACAGAAGAGAAATAAAAGACATATACGAGACCCAGAGAATGTGTAATCAGTTAAAGTAGGTTAGTTATGTTGGGGCGGGGGGGGGGGGGGGCGGGGGGGAAAAGAGTGTGGACAGTTGACAGAGCAGAGCAAGCTCCAGGAGTAAATAAAATGATTATTCAAGCCATCTTAGTTCTCAATCCAGATCAAACCCAAGTCCCAGCACTGTATCCATTGGTTTCTTAAATGATTCGAAGGTATTAATCTCCATTACCCTATCTAGAAATCTATTCCATGAGAGTTCTGCACAGAGTGGTCTTGTGCCGAGTGCTCCTAAAAACAGTGTTAAAGTTGGGAATTCAGATCAGAGGGGGAAGCAGGTGCTGCTTTTTGCCACCAATACTTGTAGTGCTGTGTGTTACAAGTAAATATTTAATTTAATCTACCTATAACTTAAACTAGATCAAGTAATTAGTGAAAGAAACAAAACTATTAGCAAAGTTAATTAAATACATAAATTATAATTAATTAAATAAAACAAGGTTAGAAAGGGATGGCAGTACAGGTGGTGTGCCGCAACTGCAACATGAGAGTTTATGGAGAGCATCGCAATCCCAGATGACCATGTGTCTTCATCTCGAGGATCTTCAGCTTAGAATTGTTGAGCTGGAGGCCGAGGTGCCGACATCACAGGGCATCAGGGAGGGGGAGATTTATCTGGACATTTTAAGCCAGGAGGCAGTCACACCCCTTAGGTTAGGTAGTGGTACAGGTCTGGTCAGGGACAGGAGGGGATGACTGCAACTCAGGCTGTTATGGGGACCCAGGTGCTGGTAGAACCGAGGTCTTTGCCCTTATCCAACAGGTATGAGGTTCTTGCTGCCTGTTTGAATGAGGAAAGTGTCTGCAGGGTGGCGAGCAAACTGACTACAGCACCGTGGTACAGGAGGCCATTCAAGTGGGGAGGGGAAACATAGAAACATAGAAAATAGGTGCAAGAGTAGGCCATTCGGCCCATCAAGCCTGCACCGCCATTCAATATGATCATGGCTGATCATTCAACCTCAGTATCCCACCCCAACCTTCTCTCCATACCCTCTGATCCCTTTAGCCGTAAGGGCCACATCTAACTCCCGTTTGAATATATCCAACGAACTGGACTCAACAACTTTCTGTGGCAGAGAATTCCACAGGTTCACCACTCTCTGGGTAAAAAAGTTTCTCCTCATCTCTGTCCTATATGGCTTATCCCTTATCCTTAGACTGTATTCCCTGGCTCTGCACCTCCCCAACATCAGGAACATTCTTCCTGCATCTAACCTGTCCAGACCCGTCAGAATTTAATACATTGCTATGAGATCCCCTCATATTCTTCTAAATTCCAGTGAGTACAAGCTCAGCCAATCCAGTTTTTCCTGATATGTCAGTCCTGCCATCCCGGGAATCATTCTGGTTAACCTTCGCTTCACTCCCTCAATAGCAAGCATGTCCTTGCTCAGATTAGGAGACCAAAACTGCACACAATACTCAAGGTGTGGTCTCACCAAGGCTTTGTACTACTACAGCAAGACCTCCCTGCTCCTATACTCAAATCCCCTCGCTCTGAAGGCCAGCATGCCATTTCCTTTCTTTACCGCCTGCTGTATCTGCATGCCTACCTTCAATGACTGATGTACCATGACACCCAGGTCTCATTGCACCTCCCCTTTTACTAATCTGTCACCATTCAGATAATAATCTGCCTTCCTGTTTTTGCCACCAAAGTGGATAACCTCACATTTATCCACATTATACTGCATCTGCCATGCATTTGACCATTCATCTAACCTGCCCAAGTCCCCCTGCAGCCTCTTAGCATCCTGCTCACAGCTCACACCGCCACCCAGCTTAGTGTCATCTGCAAACTTGGAGATATTACATTCAATTCCTTCGGCTAAATCATTAATGTATAATGTAAATAGTTGGGGTCACAGCAATGAACCCTGCGGCACCCCACTAGTCGCTGCCTGCCATTCTGAAAAGGATCCGTTTATTCCCACTCTTTGCTTCCTGTCTGCCAACCAGTTCTCTATCCATGTCAATACATTACCCCCAATACCATGTGCTTTAATTTTTCACACTAATCTCTTGTGTGGGACCTTGTCAAAAGCCTTTTGAAAGTCCAAATACACCACATCTACTGGTTCTCCCTTGTCCACTCTACTAGTTACATCCTCAGAAAACTCTAGAAGATTTGTCAAACATGATTTCCTTTTCATAAATCCATGCTGAATTGGGCCGATCCTGTCACTGCTTTCCAAATGCACTGCTATTTCATCTTTAATAATTGACTCCAGCATTTTCCCCACCAACGATGTCAGGCTAACCAGTCTATAATTCCATGTTTTCCCTCTCCCTCCTTTTTAAAAAGTGGGGTTACATTAGCTACCCTCCAATCCATAGGAACTGATCCAGAGTCCATGGAATGTTGGAAAATGACCAACAATGCATCTATTATTTCTAGGGCCACTTCCTTAAATACTCTGGGATGCAGACTATCAGGCCCTGGGGATTTATCGGCCTTCAGTCCCTTCAAATTTCCCTAACACCATTTCATGACTAATAAAGATTTCCCTCAGTTCCCCCTTCTCACTCGACCCTCGGCCCCCTAGTATTTTCAGGAGGTTATTCGTGTCTTCCTTAGTGAAGACAGAACCAAGGTATTTGTTCAATTAGTCTGCCATTTCCTTGTTCCCGAGTATGAATTCATCTGATTCTGACTGCAAGGGACCTACATTAGTCTTCACTAATCTTTTTCCCTTCACATATCTATTGAAACTTTTGCAGTCAGTTTTTATGTTCCCTGCAAGCTTACTCTCATACTCTATTTTCCTTCTCCGAATTAAATCCTTAATCCTCCTCTGCTGAATTCTAAATTTCTCCCAGACGTCAGGTTTGCTGCTTTTTCTGGCCAATTTATATGCCTCTTCCTTGGATTTAACACTTTCCCTAATTTCCCTTGTTAGTCGCAGTTGAGCCACCTTCCCTTTTTAATTTTTAGCCACACAGGGATGTACAATTGCTGTAGTTCATCCATGTGATCTTTAAATGTCTGCCATTGCCTATGCGCCGTCAGCCCTTTAAGTATCATTTGCCAGTCTATCCTAGCCAATTCACGTCTCATATTGTCGAAGTTTCCTTTCTTTAAGTTCAGGACTCTAGTCTCTGAATTAACTGTGTCACTCTCCATCTTGATGAAGAATTCTACCATATTATGGTCACTCTTCCCCAAGGGGCCTCACACGACCAGATTGTTAATGAATCCTCTCTCGTTACACAAGACCCAGTCTAGGATGGCCTGCTCTCTAGTTGGTTCCTCGATATATTGGTCTAGGAAATCATCCCTTATACACATCAGGAACTCCTCCTCCACAATATTGCTACCAGTTTGGTTAGCCCAATCAATATGTAGAATAAAGTCACCCATGATAACTGCTGTACCCTTATTGCACACGTCCCTAATTTCCTGTTCGATGCCATTCCCAACCTCCTCACTACTGTTTGGTGGTCTGTACACAACTCCCACTAACATTTTCTGCCTTTTGGTGTTTCGTAGCTCTACCCATATAAATTACACATCATCCACGCTAATGTCCTTCCTTACTATTGCGTTAATCTCCTCTTTAACTGGTAACACTACCCCACCTCCTTTTCTTTCCAGTCTATCCTTCCTGAATATTGAATATCCCTGGATGTTGAGTTCCCATCCTTGGTTACCCTGGAGCCATGTTGCCGTAATCCCAATTACATCATATACGTTAACAGCTATCTGCGCAGTTAATTCATCCACCTTATTACGAATGCTCCTCGCATTGAGACTCAGAGCCTTCAGGCTTGTTTTTTTAACACTCTTTGTCCTTTTAGAATTATGTTGTAATGTGGTCCTTTTTGATTTTTGCCCTTGATTTCTCTCCACTTTTGTTTTTCTCCTTCCTACCTTTTGCTTCTGCCCCCTTTTTATTTCCCTCTGCCTCCCTGCATTGATTCCCATCCCCCTGCCATCTTAGTTTAAACCCTCACCAACAGCACTAGCAAACACTCCCCCTGCGACATTGGTTCTGGTCCTGCCCAGGTGCAGACCATCCGGTTTGTACTGGTCCTACCTCCCCCAGAACCGGTTCCAATGTCCCAGCAATTTGAATCCCTCCCCATTGCACCATTCCTCAAGCCACGTATTCATCTGAACTATCCTGTTATTCCTACTCTGACTAGCACGTGGCACTGGTAGCAATCCTGAGATTACTACCTTTGAAGTCCAACTTTTTACTTTAACTCCTAGCTTCCTAAATTCAGCTTGGAGGACCTCATCCCGTTTTTTACATATGTCGTTGGTACCTATATGCACCACGACAGCTGGCTGTTCACCCTTCCCCTCCAGAATGCGCTGCAGCAGCTCCGAGACATCCTTGACTCTTGCACCAGGGAGGCAACATACCATCCTGGAGTCTCATTTGCGGCCGCAGAAACGCCTACCTATTCCCCTTACAATAGAATTCCCTATCACTAGAGCGCTCCCACTCTTCTTCTTGCCCTGCTGTGCAGCCGAGCCACCCATGGTGCCATGAACTTGACTGCTGCTGCCTTCCCCTGATGAGCCACCTCCCTCAACAGTACCCAAAACGGTGTATCTGTTTTGGAGGGAGGTGACCGCAGGGGACCCCTGCACTACCTGCCTTCCCTTGCTCTTCCTGATGGTTACCCATTCCCTATCTGGTTTACCTGTGGTGTGACCAACTCATTAAATGTGCTATTCACGACATCTCAGCATCGCAGATGCTCCAGGGTGAATACATCCGCAGCTCCAGTGCCGCAATGCGGACTATCAGGAACTGCAGCTGGATACACTTCCCGCACACGTAGTAGTCAGGGATTCCCACATAGCACAGGAGGAGCATGACATGGGTCTGGGCTCTCCTGCCATGATTTAACCCTTAGATTAACTTAATTTGGGAGTGAAAAGGAATGTTGTAGTGGTAGGGGACAGTATAGTCAGGGGGATATATACTGTTCTCTGCAGCCGCAACTGGGAATTCCGAAGGGTGTGTTGCATGCCAGGGTTAAGGATAACTCATCATGGCTGGAGAAGAATTTGGAGTGGGCGGAGGTGGCGGCGCAGGGGGATGAGGACCCAGTGGTTGTGGTTCACGTAGGAACCAACAACATAGGAAGAACTATGAGTGAGGTTCTGCTGATAAAGTTTGAGGAGCTAGGGTCCAAATTAAAATGCAGACCCTCAAATGGTAATAATCCTTGGATTGTTACCTGAGCCATGTGCAAATTGGCATAGGGACAAGCAGATCAGAGAGTTAAATGCATGGCTCAAAGAGTGGTGTAGGAGTAAAGGGTTTCAAATCATGGGACCAATTCTAGGGAAAAAGGAAAGAGGAAGCTGTTCCATTGGGACGGTCTTCAGTGTCCTGGTGAATCGAATGGCTAGGGCTATGGATAGGGCTTTAAACTAAAAATGCTGGGGGCAAGGGCTCAGGTGAGGGAAATTTAGAAATCTAAAGAGAAAAGTCAAGGCAATGGAACAGTGTAGTGATAAGAAGAGTGTGACAGGAAGGTACAGAGAGTTTAACAGTAATAGTGCAACAGTGAATAAGGTGAAAGCAGGGAATAATAGTAAAAAGTTAAAATAAAAGGCTCTTCATTTGAATGCACAAAGCTTACTTAACAAGATAGACAAGTTAGTGGCACAAAGGGAGATAAATAGGTTTGATTTAATAGCCATTAGAAAGACAAGGTGACCAATGTTGAGAACTAAACATTCCAGGGTACTTGACATTTCGAAAAGACAGGTAGAATGGCTGACATAAGGACAGTAGTGAGAAAGGATCTTGGCTCGCAAGATCAGAAAGTAGAATCAGTGTGGGTGGAGATAAGAAATAACAAGCGACAGAAAACACTGGTGGGAGCAGTTTATAAGCCGACGAACAATAGCTATACCATTGGACAGAGTATTAATCAACAAATAACAGAAGCTTGTAACAAAGGTAATGCAATAATTGTTGCGGACTTTAACCTTCTTAGAGACTGGGCAAATCAAATTGGCAAAGGTCATCTGGAGGACGAGTTCATGGAATGTATTCGAGACAGTTTCCCAGAACAGTAAGTCGTGGAAGCAAGCAGGGAATAGGCTATTTTAGATCTTGTACTGTGTAATGAGACAGAGTTCATTAGTAATCTTATAGTAAAGAATCCTCCGAGGAAGAGTGATCATATTATTAACGTTGGGTTTGAGAGTGAAATTCTTAAATATAAAACTAGAATCTTAAACTTAAATAAAGTCAATTACATAGGTATGAGGGTGAGTTGGCCAAGGTACATTGGGAAATTAGATTAAAAAGGTATGACAATAGCTAAGCAGTGACAGATTTAAATAAATATTCCAAAATTCTCAACTAAAAATGTACATTCCAGTGAGAAATAAAACTCCACAGGAAAAATGATTCATCCATGGTTAACTAAAGAAGTTAAGGATAGCATTAGATTCAAAAGAGGCTTATAATGTTGCAAAGAATAGTAGTAAGCCAGAGGATTGGGCGAGTTTTAGAAATCAGCAGAGGATGACCAATACATTGATAAAAAAGGGAGAAAATAGAAGAGAGTAAACTAGCAATAAAACAGATTATAAGAGATTCTACAAGTATGTAAAAAGGCACAGAGTAGCAAAAGTAAGCATTGGTCCCTTAGAGGTGGAGACAGAAGAAATTTTAATGGGAAATAAGGAAATGGCAGAGACTTTAAACAAATATTTTGTATCTGTCTTCACAGTAGTAGACACAAAAAGCAAACCAAAATAATGAGGAAGTGAAAGTAATTAGTATCAGTAGCGAAAAGCTATTTGAGAAACTAATGCGACTAAAAGCTAACAAATTCCTTGGACAATCTAGTCTTTATACTCTAAAAGAACTGACTGCAGAAATAGTGGATGCCTTGGTTGTGATCTTCCAAAATTCCCTAGGTTTTAGAACAATTCTAGCAGATTAGAAGGTAGCAAATATAACCCTGCTATTCAAGAAAGGAGGGAAGCGAGAAAACAAGAAGCTAAAAGGGAGTTGGCCAGACATCAGTTGTCAGCAAAATGCTCAAATCCATTATTAAAGAAGTGGCAACAGTGCATTTAGAAAATCATATGATTAGGCAGAGTCAACATGGTTTTATGAAAGGGTATTTAACAAATTTATTCAAGTTTTTTTGAGGATGTAACTAGCCGGGTAGATAACAGGAAACCAATGGATGCAGTATATTTGGATTTCCAAAGGAATTTGATAAGGTGCCACATAAAAGGTTGTTATGCAAGACAAGGGCTCATGGAGTTGGGGGTAATATATTAGCATGATAAAGGATTGGTTAACAGACAGAAAACAGAGTAGGGATAAACGGTTCATTTTCAAGTTGGCGGGTTGTAACTAATGGGGTACTGCAAGGATCAGTGCTTCGATCTCAGCTATTTAATATAGAAACATAGAAAATAGGTGCAGGAGTAGGCCATTCAGCCCTTCGAGCCTGCACCACCATTCAATAAGATCATGGCTGATCATTTCCTCAGTACCCCTTTCCTGCTCTCTCTCCATACCCCTTGATCCCCTTAGCCGTAAGGGCCATATCTAACTTCCTTTTGAATATATCCAATGAACTGGTATCAACAACTCTCTGCGGCAGGAAATTCTCTGAGTGAAGAAGTTTCTCCTCAACTCAGTCCTAAATGGCCTATCCCTTATTCTAAGACTGTGTCCCCTGGTTCTGGACTTCCCCAACATCGGGAACATTCTACCCGCAACTAACCTGTCCCGTCCCGTCAGAATCTTATGTGTTTCTATGAGATCCCCTCTCATCCTTCTAAACTCCAATGTATAAAGGCCCAGTTGATCCAGTCTCTCTTCATATGTCAGTCCTGCCATCCCAGGAATCAGTCTGGTGAACCTTCGCTGCACTCCCTCAATAGCAAGAACGTCCTTCCTCAGATTAGGAGGCCAAAACTGAACACAATATTCCATGTGAGGCATCACCAAGGCCCTGTACAACTGCAGTAAGACTTCCCTTCTCCTATACTCAAATCTCCTTGCTAAAAAGGGCAACATACCATTTGCCTTCTTCACCGCCTGCTGTACCTGTATGCCAACTTTCGAAGACTGATGAACCATGACACCCAGGTGCAGATAATATTCTGTCCTCACGTTTTTGCCCCCAAAGTGGATAACTTCACATTTATCCACATTATACTGCATCTGCCAGCATTTGCACACTCCCCTAACCTGTTCAAGTCACCCTGCAGCCTCTTAGCGTCCCCCTCACAGCTCACACCGCCACCCAGTTTAGTGTCATCTGCAAACTTGGAGATATTACACTCAATTCCTTCATCCAAATCATTGATGTATATTGTAGAGCTGGGGTCCCAGCATCGAGCCCTGCGGCACTCCACTAGTCACTGCCTGCCATTCTGAAAAGGACCCATTTATCCCGACTCTCTGCTTCCTGTCTACCAACCAGTTCTCTATCCACGTCAGTATATTACCCCCAATACCATGTGCTTTGATTTTGCACACCAATCTCTTGTGTTGGACCTTGTCAAAAGCCTTTTGAAAGTCCAAATACACCACATCCACTGGTTCTCCCTTGTCCACTCTACTAGTTACATCCTCAAAAAATTCCAGAAGATTTGTCAAGCACGATTTCCCTTTCATAAATCCATGCTGACTTGGACCGATCCTGTCACTGCTTTCCAAATGCGCTGCTATTTCATCCTTAATAATTGATTCCAACATTTTCCCCACTACTGATGTCAGGCTAACTGGTCTATAATTACCCGCTTTCTCTCCCCCTCTCTTTATAAAAAGTGGTGTTACATTAGCTACCCTGATCCCGAGTCGATAGACTGTTGGAAAATGATCACCAATGCATCCACTATTTCTAGGGCCACTTCCTTAAGTACTCTGGGATGCAGACTATCAGGCCCCTGGGATTTATCGGCCTTCAATCCCATCAATTTCCTTAACACAATTTCCCGCCCAATAAGGATTTCCTTCAGTTCCTCCTTCTCACTAGACCCTCGGACCCCTCGTACTTCCGGAAGGTTATTTGTGTCTTCCTTCGTGAAGACAGAACCAAAGTAATCTAAATTTACAATTTAATATTAATGATTTAGATGAAGGGATTGAGTGCAATGTATCCAAACTTACTGATGATACAAAGCTAGGTGGAATAGTAAGCTGTGAGGAGGACACAAAGAGCCTGCGAAGGGATATAGATAGGTTATGTGAGTGGGCAATAAGGTGGCAGATGGCATACAATGTGGGGAACTGTAATAGAAAAAAAAAGAGTATCTTTCAAAATAGTGAGAAACTATTAAATGTTGGTGTTCATAGAGATTTAGGTGTCCTCCTACAGGAAATGCCGAGAGTTAGCGAGTTGGAGTACAAGAGTAAGGAAGTCTTACGACAATTGTACAGGGCTTTGGTAAGACCACACTTGTGCAGTTTTGGTCTCCTTGTCTGAGGAAGGATATTCTTGCCTTAGAGGCGGTGCAACAAAGGTTCATTAGATTGATTCCTGGGATGAAAGGGTTGTCCTATGAGGAGATATCGAGTAGATTGGGCCTATATTCTCATTGAAACATGCAAAATTCCGAGGGGGATTGAGAGGGTAGATACTGGGAGGGTATTTCCCCTGGCTGGAGAGTCAAGAACTCGGAGACATAGGACCCAAATTTGGCCCTCTGGTTTTTTCGGTGCACTTACATGAGGTGCGCCAACTTTCCACGCTCAAAACTGCACCGAAAAGATATCGCCGTATTCTCCCCGCTCTGTCGACTGTCCTTATGCTTGGCGCGGCGTGGCAATTACAGTGGGGGGCAGAGCTAGGGCCCTGCGCTCAAAAGAGTGCTGGCAGTTCAACACATACACACTGGAGGTTTTGCGCATGCGCAGTAGCTCCTCTGCAGCGTGGGACCTGATGGCTACCTGCGCTGATTTCTTAACTCTCTGAGGGTTTTCTGTGCGGCCACAAGTGGCCACATTCACAGGCCTAAGTTAGTTTGGAGCAACTATTAGCTGTCCAAACTGGCTTAAATGGCCAAACCAGGCAGAGGTGATGCCCCCTTTTGGAAAAAAAACCTAAAAAAACATCCTAACTAACTCACTTACACTGGGACCAAATAAAATGTGCAGAATAGGGATTTTTAAGATACTCCAGAAAAATCAAGTTGCTCCAAAAAAATGGAGCAACTCCTGGGCAAATTTGGGCCCTATGGGAGCCAGAGATAGGGGAGGGGTGGGGGGCGATGGGGAAGGGAAGCGGAGAGGTCCTTGCAAAGCACTAAACACCTTCACAACAACATTCAAGAAGCATAAATTCCAACAATAAATAAAAAATAAAACTTAGGTCCTACCTTCATAACTCGGCCTGGGAAGTCAGCGGGCCTGCCGGTGCGGGAGGCCACTTGGCCGGGGATAGGGCCGGGACATCGGGTCCCACGCTGCAGAGGAGCTACTGCGCATGCGCAAAACCTCCAGTGCGCATGCGTTGAGCTGCCGGCACTCGAGTGCAGGGCTCTAGCTCCGCCCCCTAATTGTATTGCCACACCGCACCAAGCACAAGGATAGTCGACAGAGCGGGGAAAATATGGAGATATCTTTTTGCCGCCATTTTGAGTGTAGGAAGTCGGCGCACTAAAACCGGAGCACCAAATTTGGGCCCATAGTCTCAGGATAAGGGGGCAGCCATTTCAGACTGAGATGAGGAAGAATTTCTTCACTCAGAGTTGTGAATCGTTGGAATTCTCTACCCCAAAGAACTGTGGATGCTGAATTGTTGAGTATATTCAAGGCTGAGATAAATAGATTTTTGGACTCTAGAGGAATCAAGGGATATGGAGATCGGGCGGGAAAGTGAAGTTGAGGGTGAAGATCAACCATGATCTTATTGCATGGCGGAGTAAGCTCAAGGGGCCGTATGGCCTACTCCTGCTCCTAATTCTTATGTTATGATTGTATGACCACTCTCGTGTAAGGAATATCCCAAATATTTTTTTTTGGTCATAAAATAAAAACAGAAAATGCTGGAAATACTTGACAGGTCAGGCAGTGTCTGAGGAGAGAGAAGCAGAGTTAACGTTTCAGGTCAATGACCTTTCATCAGAACTGAAAAATGTTATGATGTAACAGGTTTTAAGCACTGACCGAGGCAGGGAAAGGGGGAGGGGAGGAAGGAACAAAGGGAAGGTCTGTGACAGGGTAGAAGGCAGGAGAGATTAAATAATAAAAGGGATGATGGTGCAAGGCAAAAGGGGGTTGTATTGGAACACGTAAAGAAACAAAAGATGGATCTAGAAGAGGTGCAAACGGGAATAGCAGAATCAGCACCAACTGTCTGAAAAAATGAGGGCTGAGGTTATGATCTGAAATGTTGAACTCAATGTTGAGTCCAGAAGGTTGTAAATGCCTAATCGAGCTTACGTTGAACTTCACTGGAACAGTATAGTAGGCAGAGGACAGAGAGCTCACAGTAGAAGTGAAGCGGAGAATTAAAGTGACAGGTGACCAGAAGAATGGGGTCACGCTTGCAGACTGAACGGAGGATTTCTGCAAAGCGGTCTCCCAATCTGCATTTGGTCTCCCCAATGTAGAGGAGACCGCATCATGTCATCGAATACAGTATACTAAATTGAAAGAAGTACAAGTAACGTAGAAAACATAGAAAATAGGAGCAGTAGTAGGCCATTTGGTTCTTAGAGTCTGCACCGGCATTCAATATGATCATGGCTAATCTTCCATCTCAACACCATATTCCTGCTTTTTCCCCATATCCCTTGATGCCTTTTATTTCTAGAAATCTATCTATCTCCCTCTTAAATATATTCAGTGACTTGGCCTCCACAGCCTTCTGTGGTAGTAAATTCCACAGGTTCACCACCCTCTGAGTGAAATAATTTCTCCTCATCTCGGTCCTAAATTTCCTATCCCATATCCTGAGACTGTGACCTCTTGTTCTAGACTTCCCAGCCAGGGGAAACATCCTCCCCACATCCAGTCTATCCAACCCAGTCAGAATTTTATACATTTCAATGAGATCCCCTCTCATTCTTCTAAACTCTAGTGAATACAGGCCTAGTCGACCCAATCTCTCCTCATAAGACAGTCCTGCCATCCCAGGAATCAGTCTGGTGAATCTTCGCTGCACTTCCTCTATGGCAAGTATATCCTTTCTTAGGTAAGGAGATCAAAACTGCACACAATACTCCAGGTGCGGTCTCACCAAGGCCCTGTATAACTGTAGCAAGACATCCTTGTTCCTGTACACAAATCCTCTTGCAATGAAGGCCAACATACCATTTGCCTTCCTAATGGCTTGCTGCACCTGCATGTTTGCTTTCAATGACTGGAGTACAAGGACACCCAGGTCCCTCTGTACATCGACACTTCCCAAGCCATCACCATTTAAATAATACTATGTCCTTATGTTTTTCCTACCAAAGTAAACTGCTGTTTCACCTGGAAGGAGTGTTTGGGGCCCTGGATTGTGAGAAGTGAGGAAGTAAAAAGGCAGGTGGTGCATCTCCTGTGCTTGCATGGGAAGGTGCCATGGGAAGGGGAGGGGTTACTGGAGTGATTTAGGAGTGGACCAGGGTGCCGCAGAGTGAACAGTCCCTTCAGAATGCTGAAAGAGGAGGGGAAGATGTGTTTGGTTGTGGTATCATGCTGGAGGTAGCAGAAATGGCGGAGAATGATCCATTGAATGTGGAGGCTGGTGGGCTGGAAGGTGATGTCAAGGGTGTTATGTATGCAAACCTGTAAATACCATGCCTAACCACCAGAGAGCTTATCCCTGGAGTCCCAAGGGATCCCACAATCCCTTAGAAGCACCTGTATTTAAGGAGGCCTCACAGGCTGGAGAGGTACTCCGAGATCGGTAATAAAGGACTACATTCACACCTTACTTTGAGCTTGCAGTATCTAATCTGACTCTTTATTCAAGACATAATTGGTGACGAGATACGAATGACGAACCCCATCACAACAATGCAGAGAACAGTGGGCATCCTGGAGAAATTTTCAGAGGGAAATGATTGGGAAACCTTCATGGAGCGACTCGACCAATACTTCATGGCCAACGAGCTGGAAGGAGAAGCGAACGCTGCCAAACGAAGGGCGATCCTCCTCACCGTTTGCGGGGCACCAAAGTATGGCCTCATGAAGAATCTGCTCGCTCTAGCGAAACCCACAGACAAGTCATACGATGAGTTGTGCACACTGGTCCGGGAGCATCTACACCTGAAGGAAAGCGTTCTGATGGCAAGGTATTGGTTCTACATGTACAAGAGGTCTGAAGGCCAGGAAGTGGCGAGCTACGTCGCCGAGCTAAGGCACCTTACAGGACATTGCGAATTTGAAGGACACTTGGAGCACATGCTCAAGGACTTCCTTGTACTTGGCATTGGCCATGAAGTAATACTTCGCAAACTTTTGACTGTTGAGACCCCAACCTTGAGTAAAGACACAGCGATAGCCCAGGCATTTATCGCCACCAGTGACAATACCAAACACATTTCTCAGCACACGAGTACTGCTGCAAGTACTGTGAACAAAGTAACATTGTTTTCAAATCGAAATGTACAGGGCAGGACTTACACGCCTGCAGCTGCATGTCCGCAGATGACTCAAAGTCCACCATCAAGGGTGGGGAATACAAGGCCAATATCACCTTGTCGGCGCTGCGGGGGTGATCATCATTTCCATTCAAGCCGCTTCAAAGGATACGTTTCAAGGGCTGTGGACAATGGGACACTCCAAAGTATGTGCAGGCGAGTTGCAAACCCTGCTAATCCTGCAAACCACCATGTTGCAGAGGAGGACAGATCCACGGTGGATCATGACGAACCAGAGCCTCAGACCGATGAGGCAGCGGTATATGGGGTGCACACATTTACCACAAAATGTCCCTCGATAATGCAGAAGATTGAATTAAATGGACTTCCGGTGTCCATGGAGCTGGATATGGGCGCAAGCCAATCCATAATGAGCAAAAAGACTTTCGATAAGTTGTGGTGCAGCAAGGCCTCTAGGCCAGTTCTGACTCTCATTCGTACGAAACTGAAAACGTATACAAAGGAACTGATTCCTGTAATTGGCAGTGCTACCGTAAATATCTCCTACGATGGAGCAGTGCACAAGTTACCACTCTGGGTGGCACCGGGCGATGGCCCCACGCTGTTCAGCAGGAGCTGGCTGGGAAAGATACGCTGGAACTGGGACAACGTCCGAGCGCTTTCGCGTCCGTCGACGACACCTCATGTGCCCAGGTCCTAAACAAGTTCCCCTCACTGTTCAAGCCAGGCACCGGGAAGTTCCAAGGAGCAAAAGTGCAGATCCATTTGATTCCGGGGGCCCGACCCATCCATCACAAGGCGAGGGTGGTACCTTACATGATGAGAGAGGGTGGAGATTGAGCTGGACAGGCTGCAACGCGGGGGCATCATTTCGCCAATCGAATTCAATCAGTGGGCTAGTCCGATTGTTCCAGTCCTCAAGGGAGACAGCACCATCAGTATCTGTGGTGATTACAAAGTAACTATCAATCATTTCTCACTGCAGGATCAATACCCGCTACCAAAGGCAGACAACCTATTTGCGACGCTGGCAGGAGGGAAATCGTTCACGAAGCTGGACCTGACCTCGGCCTATGACACAGGAGCTGGAGGAATCATCGAAAGGCCTCATCTGCATCAACACGCACAAAGGTCTCTTCATTTATAGCAGATGCCCGTTTAGGATTCGATCAGCCGCGCCGATATTCCAGAGGAACATGGAAAGCTTGCTGAAGTCAGTCCCGCGCACCATGGTCTTCCAGGACGACATCTTGGTCACAGGTTGGGACAACGTGAAGCACCTGCAGAACCTGGAAGAGGCCCTTAGTCGGCTTAATCGTGTGGGGCTCAGGCTAAAATGCTCAAAGTGCGTTTTCCTGGCGCCTGAAGTGGAGTTCCTGGGGAGAAGAATCGCAGCGGACGGCATCAGGCACACAGAGTCAAAGATGGAGGCAATCAAGAACGCACCGAGACCACAGAACGTGATGGAGCTGTGATCGTTTCTAGGACTCCTGAACTATTTTGGTAACTTCTTACCGGGTCTTAGCACACTGTTAGAACCCCTGCGCTCTTTACTGCGTAAATGAGATGAATGGGTATGGGGTAAAAGCCAAGAAAATGCCTATCAGAAAGTTAGGAAGCGGTTACGTTCAAACAAATTGCTTGTGTTGTATGATCCATGTAAGCGTTTGGTACTAACATGTGATGTGTTGTCGTAAGGGTCGGATGTGTATTGCAACAAGCTAATGAATTTGGGAAATTGCAACCGGTTGCTTATGCATCTAGAAATCTGTCTAAGGCCGAAAGGGCCTACAGCATGATCGAAAAAGAAGCGTTAGTGTTTGTTTACGGGATAAAGAAAATGCATCAATATCTGGTCGGGCTCAAATTCGAATTGGAAACCGACCATAAGCCGCTTATATCCCTCTTTTCTGAAAACAAGGGGATAAATACGAATGCATCAGCCCTCATCCAGAGATGGGCGCTCACGTTGCCCGCATATAACTACGCCATCCGCCACAGGTCAGGCACAGAAAACTGTGCCGATGCTCTCAGCAGGCTGCCATTGCCCACCACAGGGGTGGAGATGGCACAGCCTGCAGATCTAGTTATGGTAATGGAAGCATTCGAGAGTGAGCAATCACTGGTTACCACCCGACAGATTAGAACCTGGACGAGCCAGGATCCCTTATTGTCCTTCGTAAAAAAAACTGTGTGCTCCACGGGAGTTGGTCTAGTGTCCCGTTAGAGATGCAGGAAGAAATAAAGCCGTACCAGTGGCGCAAAGATGAAATGTCCAAACAGGCAGACTGCCTCCTATGGGGTAATCGGGTAGTGGTGCCAAAAAAAATGCAGGGACACTTTCATTAGTGATCTCCACAGCACCCACCCAGGCATTGTAATGATGAAAGCGATAGCCAGATACCACATGTGGTGGCCCGGTATCGATGCAGACTTAAGAGTCCTGCGTGTACAAATGTAATACATGTTCACAGTTAAGCAATGCACCCAGGGAGGCGCCACTAAGTTTAAGGTCCTGGCCCTCCAAACCGTGGTGCAGGGTCCATGTCGACTATGCAGGCCCATTCTTGGGAAAAATGTTCTTAATGTTTGTAGCTGCATACTCCAAATGGATTGAATGTGTGATAATGTTGGCAAGCATGTCCGCTGCCACCATTGAAAGCCTACGGGCCATGTTTGCCACACATGGCCTGCCTGATGTCCTTGTAAGTGACAATGGGCCGTGCTTTACCAGTGCCAAGTTCAAGAGGTTCATGACCCGCAATGGGATCAAACATGTCACATCTGCCCCGTTTAAACCAGCGTCCAACGGTCAGGCAGAATGAGCAGTTCAAACAATCAAGCAGAGCTTGGAAAGGGTAAATGAAGGCTCCACTGCAGACTCGCTTATCCCGAGTCCTGCTCAGTTACCGCACAAGACCCCACTCGCTCACTGGGGTCCCTCCCGCTGAACTGCTCATGAAAAGGGCACTTAAGACAAGGCTCTCGTTAGTTCACCCTGATCTACACGAACAGGTAGAGAGCAGGCGGCTTCAACAGAATACATATCATGATCACACAAATGTGTCACGCGAAACTGAGATAAATGATCCTGTATTTGTGTTGAACTATGGACAAGGTCCCAAGTGGCTTCCTGGCACTGTTTTGGCGAAAGAGGGGAGTAAGGTGTTTGTGGTCAAACTCTCAAATGGACTCAGCTGCAGGAAACACTTGGACCAAACTAAACTCAGATTTATGAACTATCCAGAACAACCCACAATAGACTCCACCTTTTTCGACCCTCCAACACACACATAAGTGGCAACCGACCCAGTGTTGACCACAAAGCAGAACCCATTACCCACAGCGGCCCAGCAGGACTCACCACCCCCAGCAGCCCAGCAAGACCAGCTGCACAGCAGCCCAGCGAGGGCCCAAACGACTCACCAAAACCAGCCTTTGCACTGAGACGATCAACCAGGGAAAGAAAGGCCCCTGATCGACTCACATTGTAAATAGTTATACTATTGACTTTGCGGGGGGGTGGAGCGGGAGTGTTATGTAAGTAAACCTATAAATACCATGTCTAACCACCAGGGGCTTATTCCCTGGAGTCCCAAGGGATCCCACAATCCCTTGGGAGCACCTGTATATAAAGGAGGCCTCACAGGCTGGAGAGGCACTCTGAGATCTGTAATAAAGGACTACGGTCACACCTTACTTTGAGCTTGCAGTATCTAGTCTGACTCTTTATTCAAGACATAACAAAAGGGAACTCTGGAAGAGTTCTTGGAGGGAGGGAAAGAGTGAGAGTAGAAGTGCGGTAAATAGAATATGCACAGTCAAGGGCCCTGTCAACCACGGTGGAGGGGAATCCTTGGCTGAGGAAAATGGAAGGCATATCGGTAAAACTGGTATGGAAGGTAGCGTCATCAGTACAGATGCAACAAAGAAACTGGGAGAATAGAAAAGAGAGTCCTTACAGGAAGCAGGGTGGGTGGAAGTGTAGTCAAGGTAGCTGTGGGAGTCAGTGGGCTTAAAGTGGATATTGGATGATAGCCAATCCTCAGAAATGGGGCCATAAAAGCCAAGGAAGGGAAGGGAAGAGTCAGAGATGGACCATGTACAAGTGAGGGAAGGGTAGAAATTGGAAGCAAAGTTGATGAAATTTTCCAATGCGGGGCGAGAGAAGGAAACAGTTTCCCAACAAAAGGAAGGCCCATGCACGTTCCCCTAGCAACACCTTTTATTTGGAGGAAGTGAAGTGAGCAGAGTCAAAGGAGAAGTTGTTCAATGTAAGAACAAGTTCAGCCTGGCAGGAGAGGGTGGTGGTGGATGGGGACCGCCTGGGCGTCTGTTCAAGAAAGAAGCGGAGCGCCCCAATGGCTGTCCAGGTGGGGGATAAAGGTGTAAAGGGACTGGACGTCCATGGTGAAATGGAAACACTAGGGACTGGAAACTGTGGCGGAGGGCGTCGGAAGTGTCATGAATGTAGGTGGAGAGAGCCTGGACAAGGGGAGAGAAAAAAAAAGTCGAGGTAGGAAGAAATTAGTTCCGTGGGGAAAGAACAGGCTGAAATGATGGGTCTATCAGGGCAGTCCTGTTTGTGGCTCTTGGGAAGGAAGTAGAAGGGGGCTGTGCAGAGTTGGTGGACTATGAGGTTGGAAGCCGTGGAAGTGGATGAGGTCAGTGACAGTCTTAGAAACAATGGCTTGATATTCAGTAGTAGGATCCTGGTCCATAGGGAAGTAGGAGACCAAATGTCTTTTGGTCATTTGAACTGTCATCCTTAATTGTACTATAGTGGTTTAAATTTTAGTGGTCTAGATTTATGATCATATTTAAAATCAGTCAGTTACAGAGCAGTACTTTTTGCAGCTTTTGATTTATTTAGAATGGGATTTTTAAAAACAGAAAATGTTGACATCATCATCAGGGAGGAACTGGTTTTAATGTGATGTTGACCTCATAGTAAGAGGGAGGTGAATACAGACAGTAAACACTGAAGGAATGATTAATGACAGAGATACTTTGGCTCAGAAATGTTACTGCAGGAGTTAAACTCCCAGAGTGCTGCCGAAAACATACAGCTTTATGGCTGGTACAGTTTGCTTACCAATTAAATTGCAAGCTTGGCAGCAACCTTAGCTATATAATCAAGATTTCTGGTCAGACATACTTAAAATCTGAAGAATAGTTATGATACAAGATATCTTACAGGCATCTGAACAGGTCATACTGACTGTTCTAAGTCTCCATATTTAAAAATTATATGTGGGAAGTGGCTGGGAAAGAGAAGAGTACTGATGAAATCTATTTAAAAAGTGGCATTAAACCAAAGTTCGGGTTCACCATTCCATATACAGTGAATTTCCAATTCAAGCCACTCGTGTATCTCTTAGAAACTTGAAACCTTCAAAAGGTACAAGCCTGAACGTACCGACACCTTCTTAACCAGAAAATAAGAGGGAGGGGTCAGTAACCCAAACAAGAGGGTTTTTTTAAACTATGAGAATCTGCTATTTTTCAATTATTGAAGTGACAAATTATTGTTCAGAAAGCTCTGTGCCGGTTTGCTGGAAGGTGGGAAACATTAAAAATAGAACTGCATGGCTGAAAATATAGTTTCCGGTCATCAAAATTAATGTCATGTCATCGTTATGTGCCTGGAGCTATTTTCTGTTTAGCAACTAATGACAGCATATCGCAACTGCTGGGTTAACAAATATCACTGTATTGGGCAGTCTCAATTATAGTCCAAGTTTGCCAGTGAAACTCATGCATCATTGAGAGGAAGTGTTCACTATAAAGCAAACATCTTTCAGTAGTTAAGTCACAAGATTATCTACAATTCTAAAGATTGCTATTCACAATTTAATCCAAATGCACATTTACTCTTAATCATTGCAAAATTAACTTTAGTTAAGCATTTGTTCTGTAAAAACATGCATTACATGACAAGGCTGCAAGTAATGTAGTTCACAAAATAGGTGTTTAAATTAATTTAATGAAGTACAGGCAATGTGACGCATCAACACACAGGACACTGGAGTGGTAGAATGTGTTAGTCCCCATGTGTTCCCCAACATATTGTTCCAAGTTCTCAATCTCAGTCAGTTCACTTGGGGAAAAGCAATGAGCAGAAGTAGTTTCAAAAATAAATGAAACTAGAGCAAAACAATCAATCAGTGTGGACCCCTCTTGTGCATCTTCCATTAATGAATTAGATTGCGGCATTGGCAGAATTCTGCTTGCCCTCTTTGCTGGGAAATCACATATAGTGCAAGGTACAGGTTGAACCTCCCTTATCCAGAACTCCCTTATCCAGAACCACCCCTCGTCCGGAGCCATTCCAGGCCACTGGGTAGTGCATGCGCAGAACTAGACATGAACAAATTAAAGTCCTTCCTCGCTGCTGACTCCACAATCGTTGGCCTGACCCTGCGATCAACCGCCCCCACCCCTCCCCCGTCCCATGATCTCTCTGCAGCACTCCAAGCACCAAGCCAGCCAGCCCTGATATCCCCCTTGCTCAATACCTGTACCATCCAATTTAACATGACCATCCCTGGTCCGGAAAAAGCCCTTATCCAGAACAGGCCCGGTCCAGAGGGTGCCAGATAAGGGAGGTTCAACCTGTAATGACGAATTGGGGCAGGAATACGGTATGAATGGCCAGGAGCGAAATAACACAAAACAATATTTTTTTTAAATCATGGCAGCTGACACAGTATTGAAACTGCAGCCTTTTACAATGCAGTAAATCCTTGTCAGACTGTGTAATTTCAATGTACGCTGCTAAACTGTAATTTTCTTAGTAAGAAAGCAAGCACTAACTTACATATTTACTGTCTAAGCCTGCCAAAATATGTTTACAGAAACAGTACTTCCTTTGCTAGTATTGATAGGCTGCAATTCAAAAATAATATAAACATTGTAACATTACTGTTTTAAACTGCAACTGTCCAGACTTTCTGGAAAATAAGCCAGTAGTTACATTATCTGTTGTCACCCTATCATGGAACTTTGTTCCTAACTGACAGCAGATTTGACGGAAGTTTCCATGCTCCAATGGCATTCTAAGAGCTTCAGGTTACTTTTCAATTTGAAAATCTTTGCCCAAACTAATAAGCTTCACTACAGGCAGTGAGTATTTTATTTTTAAACTAAAAACACATGTTGACCGGAGCATGATCAGAAGTTGTAATGTTTAAAACGGGTGGGAGAAGAGTCTAGAAAAGAGGATAATATTAAATGGATTTTAAAAACTAGCTAAAACAACAGGATGGGGAGTGCAGTGTTCAGACACTCAATTACACCAAGGCAGATCCAAAAGCGAGTAGATTTTAAATACTTCCACCCGACCTATTTTTAAAGAGGTTATCATCATTGGCAGTCCCTCTGAATTGAGGAAGACTTATACCACTCCTGAAGTGAGTTCATTGGTGGCTGAACAGTCCAATACGAGAGCCACAAACTCTGTCACAGGTGGGACAGATAGTCATTGAGGGAAGGGGTGGGTGGGACTGGTTTGCTGCACGCTCTTTCTGCTGCCTGCGCTTGGTTTCTGCATGCTCTCGGCGATGAGACTCGAGATGCTCAGCGCCCTCTTGGATGCACTTCCTCTACTTGGGGCGGTCTTGGGCCAGGGACATCCAGTTGTCAGTGGGGATGTTGCACTTTATCAGGGAGACTTTGAGGGTGTCCCTGTAACGTTTTCGCTGCCCAACTTTGGCTCGTTTGCCTTGAAGGAGCTCAGAGTAAAGCACTTGCTTTGGGAGATTCGTGTCTGGCATGCGAACTATATGGCCTGCCCAGCGGAGCTCATCGAGTGTGGACAGTGCTTCAATGCTGGGGATGTTGCCTGGACGAGGACGTTGATGTTGGTGCGCCTGTCCTCCCAGGGGATTTGTAGGATCTTGCGGAGACATCGTTGGTGATATATCTCCAGCGACTTGTGGTGTCTTCTGTACATGGTCCATGTATCTGAGCCATACAGGAGGGCGAGTATTACTACAGTCCTGTAGACCATGAGCTTGGTGGCAGTTTTGAGGACCTGGTCTTCAAACACTCTTTTCCTCAGGCGACCGAAGGCTGCACTGGTGCACTGGAGGCGGTGTTGGATCTCGTCGTCGATGCCTGCTCTTGTTGATAGGAGGCTCCTGAGATATGGGAAGTGGTCCACGGTGCCCAGGGCCGCGCCGAGGAATTTGATGACTGGGCGGCAGTGCTGTGCGGTGAGGACAGGCTGGTGGAGGACCTTTGTCTTACGGATGTTTAGCGTAAGGCCCATGCTTTTGTACGCCTCAGTAAATACGTCGACTATGTCCTGGAGTTCAGCCTCTGTAATGTGCGCAGATGCAGACATCGTCCACGTACTGTAGCTCGACGACAGAGGTTGGGTGGTCTTGGACCTGGCCTGGAGACGGCGAAGGTTGAACAGCTTCTCACTGGTTCTGTAGTTTACTTCCACTCCAGCGGGGAGCTTGCTGACTGTGAGGTAGAGAGCTCATCATGAATGCATGATGGGATTCCTGCTGCCAGGAGGGAGCCTGCCAGCGCAAAGAGCAGAATATCAACCGTACTGCAGCAAAGCAGAAAAGCCAGCCAGGAACCTTAAAGGGACAGAAGCACCCTGAAGATCGGAGGTAATGTCCCACTTAAGGCTGCGTCTGAGACTAGGATTTTCAGCAGGTAAGCGTTGAGGGCTTGAATGGAGGGAGAGATGCCACTACTAGGCCCTTTCTTTCCACGACAGCACCGTAAGGCCACCTTTCCCCAAACACAGAGACATGAGGGTAATTCAACAGGAACCAAGCAGCTCCCTTTCCCTGGTCACCATTTACAAGCAACGGCCGGAGTAGGAAAAACTAATGGCAGTCATGGCAAGGCCAGGGCGGGGGCTGGGGAGAAAAAAAGAGGGATTACAGGTCAGGTGTTGAGACGGCAATAAGCCCAATTGCCTGCATTTTCCTTCATTATCCATGACAATCCTGCCCAAATTCAGCCAAGTTAAATGGAGGACAATTGCAGCCTGAGTATTAGCATTAAAAACTGCCAAGTCAAGTATATCTGGTTCGATACAGAGTAAAGGTTCTTCTACTCAAGTGTCACTCAGCCTCACACTCAGAACAGTGGTCTCGACTGCACAAGTGTGTTATTTTTCCATTTCCGCAACCAGCCATCCTGCATGTGCAAGACTGACAATTTAGCACATTCAAAAATTTAAAACCAATGAAGATATTTTCTAGATGTGAACCCTCTTCCAGAGATGCTCAGTTGCACCTGTGGCATTAAAGCTGCTCAGTCACAATTCTAATGACTGGGGTATAAACCTGGAACTGAATCCAAAAACACTGGGGGTGAAACTTGCTTTGGGCAGTACTACAAAATGGGCAATAGCTAATCAGCACCCCAGTTTACATTGAAGTTAATGGATAATAAATTTCAGGTGGGCTGTAAAATGGACTGCCGATTCGTGGTGATTTTATGCTGGTGCCCAAGACCAATGTCTTTATAAAATTGGGCAAGTCATTCAGGGAAGGTAATAAAAAGGCTAATTATTGGTAAAAAGTTCAATTGCGCTAGATTTTCCACATTTTTTGCATGCTTAATGCCCAATTAACATCCATTTTACCGCTGAAATGACGTATAATGCCCATATATTGCCCATTTAGCCACAAAATGGAAACGGACAGGCATTTTTCGGAAACTTATCGGCGAGCGTTACTTTTCCCATGTGCGTAACACCAGAAAAAAATAATACCACCCGCCCACTTTTTTTGGGAGGAATCATCAGAATGGGCGAAATCAATACCCAAAATATCACTCAGTGCTACTTTCCGCACAGAATTGATGTCGAGATTCAATAAAATGCCCACTTTTTTTTGTCGGAAAGATCACATTTGCCGAAACTAGCAGCCATGAGATCGCCCAGTGTCAATTTCACCACCTCGCACACATATCGCCCACAATATCGCTTGCCCAAAAAAACGCCCGGAAAAAGTGGAACTAACTGAAACTAATCACAGCGTTGTGGACGCCATGTTCTGCATCACATGTCGCATCCTTTAAAAGGCTGCTCTGCTTCAACCTCGGGGGAGTTCGGATGTACTCTGGTGGTCGTTGGAGTTGATGTGAACATCTGTACAAACATCTTGACCATACTGTGACCGATTGGAATTTAATAAGTGTCTTCATCGGGACATTCAGTGTTTGTGACCAATCGGTAGAAAACAGAGAGCTATTGCTATGGGGCCTGTCCTTTCTCACCCTCTCTTGATGAACAATTACATGCCTACAGACTCGAGATGGGCGAAGGTAAGCTCCACTGCATTATGTGCCCAATGTAAGATGTGACAGACTGATGAGGAGGACCACAACATTACACCCACCCCAGCAAGTACAGGGACAAGCAGTCTTACCTCGACTTGCCCGACACCTCCAGCCTACGGATACTGCGCTTCCACAAAGAGGTTTTCACTGAAGTATGCCAGCTTATAAGGGGAGATCTGCAGCCTGCCCGCACCATCAGTACTGCACTGTCCATCGAGGTCAAAGTCACCGCGGCATTGTTGTTCTACGCGTTGGGTTCTTTTCAGGCCTCAGCTGGCGACATTTGCGGTCTGTCTCAGCATGCCACACATTGCTGCATTAGACAGGTCACTGAAGCCCTGTACGCATGCAGGAGGGACTTGATCAGCTTCCCTATGACCAGGGAGGCAGAGAGTGAGAGGGCTCTAGGACTCTCCAGAATTGCAAACTTCCCCAAGATGCAGGGAGCAATAGACTATACGTACATCGCGATGCGGGCACTTTTTCAGGATGCATTGGTTTTCAGGAACCGCAGGGATTCCACTCCCTGAATGTCCAACTCGTCGACCACCAGCAAACTAATATGGCAGTAAATGCTAAATTTCCGGGCAGCATCCAAGGTGCTCACATTCTGCGTGAGAGCACTGTATCTGACTTGTTTAACAATCAGCCACAAGGTCAATGCTGGATGCTTGATGACAAAAGAAATGGCCACTTGGCTAATGACCCCCCCCCGCGTGACACCCACACCAAAGCTGAGAGGCGATACAACGAGAGTCACAGAGCCACTTGCAATATCGTAGAGAAAACCATTGGAGTGCTTAAGCAACGCTTTCGATGCCTGGACCACTCAGGAGGCAAGCTCCAATACCACCCTGAGCAGGTAACTCAATTCGTGGTGGTGTACTCCATGCTGCATAATGGAGGGGACAAGAATTGCCTGATGAGTCTGACAGTCTACCTCACCAGAGAGAGGAAGAGGAGGATGAGGAGGCAGACGCTGACATCAGCCCAGACAATCAGGCTGATGCTGAAGCCATGCCCCCACCCCCCTGTAAACTGCATGAAAGGGCCCATGGTGGCATGATAGCTGCAGGAGCCATACATCAGGAGCTCATGAGTGAGTGCTTTGCTTGAAAGAATGTTGGTGGTATTTACAAAGCTGACACACTGCTGGGTGTGCAGGTAATACATCAATGGTGGGCATCATCTGCATGACAGTTAAAGTTTAAGTTATTGAAGTTAAGTGTCATTATACCCTTTGATGTTAAGGAATCACCAGTGTGTAATGGTGCAGCTATCTGAGCCAATGCACAAGGAGGTTTTGTTAAATAAAAAAAATTTAAACCGAACATTTGTCTGAAATCATAATTATTTCTGTAAAAACCAACCTTTCCCTCGCCCCCTGCTTCTCCTCCCCACCCCGACCCCTTCCCCTCCTGACTCCAAGCCTCCTGGCCGAGGAGCTCCTCAGGCGATGCTTCATTGGGCGGGGGGAGTGGGGGGGGAATGACGGCCGACCCACTGCTTGGACGGATACGGGAGAGGACGCTCCCGAGGTGGGAATGTGCTCCTAGCCAGAAGCAAGATGTTGCAGCTGGCTCTCATGTGTGGTTGGCAATGGGAGTGCGGCACCTTGGGGTGCAGTGCCGCGCTCTAGGACCACTGGGAGCCCTCTGCCACTCGTGTTCTTGGCTACCAGCTCCAGGGCCTCCTCCATCCCTTCCATGTTATATATTATTTGTTGGACAAAAACTCGGTGCTAACTATGTTCTTGGTGCTTAGTAGGCTTTTTGCTGCTGGTGAATCTCCCTCGTGCCTCCCACAACAGACAAACAAGCACACACCATAGCCACACGCCTTCAGTCCCTCTCTCTCTCTGTCTGTCTCCTCTTCTGCGCATGTCATGATGACCCTTGACCTCCTGACTCGCGGGAATCGAGCATTGCCATGCTGTTGCTAAGGACGGCGACACTTTACGGCAGAAGGTCAGCTAGATTTAACGCTACCGCCCATTTCATATCGCTCGTGGTAACACACATTTTCAAAAATGGAGATCGGTGCTTTGAGAATGGGCGAGAAGCTGGCGATCTGAAAACCCATTTTTACCACCCATGCTGGAAATAACGCCCATTTTTGGGCAATAAGCACAAAAGTGTAAAATCTAGCCCGTACTGTTATCATTAATTCAATCTATGTGGAATTGTATCAATCTGCAACTATCATATCACTGAAGTAATCACTCCAGGAACAAATGGCAACTAATGTAGCCCTTGGGCATCACTTTAAAAACTCACAAAACAAAAAGCAGGGCAGGAATGACAAAGAGGAGACAAAGCACTTTCAGTGTCAATACAAAAAGTAGTTTGGCTGTGAGTAAGGAAGCTTAGAGTCCCTGCTGTGGGAGAGCATGACATGTTGTCCATGAGTCCCTTGCCTTCACCAGGAGAAATATAGTGGATCATATGGGTGGATGGGCTGTCTTCAGCTTCAATCCAGATGCAACAAAATATTCTGTGTAAGCCTGAAAGCCAATCTGGAGGTTATCTATACAAGTTGGACAGATTATTTTTAATTTAGGATTATGATTGTGTGGGAGAATTGCACTGAATCTACATTGCAATGTCAGAGAACATGATGTACTAGGTCAGGGAATGGTATGTTTGGATACTTATAATCCTTGTGACTCAAACCCAAGCTCTTAATCTGGTTTGCTCATGACTGAAAAACTCTCAATTAAGCCATCATGTCACAAAAATAATTAAAGTAATTCCTATTAACTTATCCTAGAAAACAATTTTCAGTTGCTTATACCTCATTATTAAGCTCCCAAGTAAATTGATATGTATGAACCCTGCTTATCTATTGATGTAACTAGCATTAAAAATCAACAGCAAATGGATGGGTTTCAAACATTTTTCACTCCCTGTAATAACACCAATATAAACACTCAAAACAGTATTGAACTGGTAGCTTGATGGCTCCCTGCCAATATCTGCGGTCATATTTTTGGGTTTGTGTGCTAAATATTTCAACAACTTGCATTTATAATGCACTTTTAACATAATAAAATGTCTGCGCCACAGGAGCATTAACAAAATTTGACAGCGAGCCACATAAGGAGCTAGGAGGGCAGATATCCAAAAGCTTGGTTAAAGAAATAGGTTTTAAGAAGCACCTTAAAAGGAGGAGAGGTAGAGAGGTGGAGAGGTTCAAGAGGGAATTCCAGAACTAAGGACCTGGATAGCTGAAGGCACAGCCACCAATGGTGAAGCGATTAAAATCAGGGGTGCGCAATGAAGCCAGAAATGAAGGCGTGCAGAGATCTCAGGGGGCTGTAGGGCTACAGGAGGTTATACAGATAGAGAGGAACAAGGCAAGAGAGATTTGAACAAGGATGAGAATTTTTTTAATTGAGGTATTGTTGGTCCAGGAGTCAATATAGTTCAGCGAGTACAAGGATGATGGATGAACGGGACTTAATGTGAGTTAGGATATGCGCAACAGAATTTTGGATGAGCTCAAGTTTACGAGGGTGCAAAGCATTAGAACAGTCGAGTATAGAGGTAACAAAGGCATGGATGAGGGTTGCAGCAGCAGAGGAGCTGAGGCAGTGGTAGAGACGAGCGATGTTGCAGAGGAGGAAGTAGGCAGTCTTGGTGATGGTGCGGATATGGGGTCGAAAGCTCATCTCAGGGTCAAATACGATTCCAAGGTTGCGAACGGCCTGGTTCAGTCTCAGACAGTTGCCAGGAAGAGGGATAGACTTGGTGACTAGGGAACAGAGTTTGTGGCAGGGACGAAAGACAATGGCTTCAGTCTTCCCAATATTTAGTTGGAGGAAATTTCTACTCAACCAGTACTGGATGTTGGACAAGCAGTGAGAGAAATCAAAAAAAAAAAGAGTAAAATTGCTGACATCTCTAGGCAGACCTCGTCGCCTACAACATTGTGTTTATTTTCTTCTGCCCAATATCTAAGCAAACAATAGTTAAAATCCTCATCCACTGCCTGTGCTCAAGAGATGGACTGCATATATACTCTTACCAAATCAAAATGCAGACTTTGGGTCAAACAAGTGGTTTTACTTGCACAAGATGGATAAATGAACATTAAATAGGATAATGCAGTGAATATATTTCTCTACCTTTCTTGATATACAAAACAATACTTTTATTACGGCACTTGCTGTCTCTCAAAACATAGACTTTAAACAGAAATTTACTTAGTGTAAACTTAATCAAGCTTAACTTCCTGGCTAACAGAGCACTGACCTTAAAAGCACATAGTGCTGGTCGCTGTTGGTGCCAAGACTGAAACTGACTGCAGACTGATCCTCGGGTAAATGAGCTTATCACAGAAATAAAATCCATCCTTCTTGGAAGTATACAGGCACAAAAGCAAAAGATGGCTGCACATCTCTTAATTACTTCAAATCAGCAATTGCTTGGAATGTTCTAGAGGAGAATGGAGATTTTTGTGGTGCTGTACAGGGCGAATTAAATAGAATGGAACCTTAAGTAGCCAGAAGTTTCAAAGTGCATCAGAGGAACAATATGAACAAGTTTCAGCATGGCAGGGCCTTTTATCCCTCCACCTGATCTATCTGATTACTATACCTGAATGTTTCACATCCAGCCCGCATTACACGTGCAAGCATCTTTGCTTCAGGGACCATTGCCCCATTGCTTATTAACTGACCATCGTCTGCCCTAATGTAATGTGTATTTTCAATGGAATGCAGAACCTAGCTCGCAGAAAACCACAATTAATCCCATGTGTAATGTTTCTCATAATAAAACTATAAGAAATTAAAAATCCACCAATGGCAACAATCTATTGTTTTGCCATATATGTCTTGTAATTTCATTGTACATGTCTATCAATCTGGATCCCAACTGAGTAAACAAAGCATGACCTTGTGGAACTTAACACAAGATAAACAGCAAAATTGGTATAAATGGATCGAAAACTAAAGAAACCAATTTGACCTTTGGATGTCTCACTTCTGGTTGCCTGGTAGATACAAATCAATGAATAGCAGCTACTGTAGCATCTACACGCCTTGCTTCCTGTAGAAACGTGGCTTTGCCGATACCATTGTTCTGGCACCACACTAATACTGCCAGCATTTAAAGGACATATTCTCAACAGCACAGCCATTATCATCGCTATGGAAAAGTATACACAACACAAGGATGGTGTACACAGTGTCCTTGAATTAGATACTGCCCTGCCCTCTGCACTAATTAGATGGGTTTCCATTTCAATGGTAATCACAGCACTTCTTTCCAAACTTTCATTATTTAAGTATGGATTTCACAGCCTAATAAAAACTTGACTTGTGGTCCTTTTAGTAATAGACAAACCAGTACAGGCTAAATGTCATGGTTTCTGGAGCTAGTATTTATTGCAAATCAAACAGGCAACTTGTTCATAAGTCTTGAGCAGTGCCACTTAGTGCATGGGAGTGTCACAGGTCAAGTTGTAATGTTCCATTCTGAACCTAATGAAAGTGAGAATTCATAATGTAGGACACTGTGTACAGGCCTACAGCCCATCACTCCAATGAGCCACTGGCAATGTTTTATTGGCAAACTTAAAAGAAATATCATCATCATAGGCAGTCCCTCGGAATCGAGGAAGACTTCCTTCCACTCTTACAATGAGTCCTTAGGCGGCTGAACAGTCCAATACGAGAACCACAGTCCGTGTCACAGGCGGGACAGATCATCGTTAAGGGTAAGGGAGGGTGGGACAGGTTTGCCGCACGCTCTTTCCGCTGCCCGAGCTTGATTTCTGCATGCTCACGCCAACGAGACTAGAGGTGCTCAGCGCCCTCCAGGATGCTCTTCCTCCACTTAGGGCGATCTTTGACCAGGGACTCTCAGGTGTCGGTGGGGATGTTGCATTTAATCATCAAAATGGCACTGGTGAGGGGTCCTTCTTGCCGGTTAGCGCCACATTATCTTGTGTGAGTTCAGCACATGGCGACTGAAATGCTGGGGCATTTGAATATGGAAAATGGGTCCTGCAAGAAGTGCTTGACCCTAATTTGAATACATTATTCCTCCATTTAAATGTTTCGAACATATGCTCCTAATGCCAGTGCAACCACTATGCGCTCCTGATACCAGTGCAACCACCTTCATCTATATGGCTGGCAGTGCGCTTCCATCCAGAAATGTCCCCATGTTTCCTGCCTGCCATATTGGGACTTTAGTAGGCCGATTAGCATCCAAACCGAGTGCTGCACAGCCAAAGTTCTAGGCCATGGCTTCCACTGACACTCTTATTTTTTTTTTTTAAACTGGGCTATGCAGTTTATTTATACATTAATGTGAATACCTTTTGAAACACACTTGACATTCCTATTTCCAGGCTGAATGATTCACAGATGCATATTATTAACACCATCCAAACAAGCTATTTCTGGTTTAAATCAGCACATTAATGCTTTCTGGAATTCAAAAGCAAAAGCCATCTTTCAAAAACACAAGTTGAGTAACTGTCTTAGATCCTCCACAGCCTGAGCTTTACATTTAATTCATGAACAAAGCACGTTCTGCTGCTGACTACCTATATTACAGTGGCAATGTTATGCAGTTTGTCACACAAGGCTGGTCACCCCAATTTAATGGTAACACTGAAAATATTTATCCCAATTAAGCACATCTATAGCCCACAGCTCAAATACTCATCAGTAATTCTGATTTTAGCATTAATGGACCTTAGCTCTGATATTTTATCAAACTTCTCTGTTCATTATGGTTTTTACCCTCTACTGCCACAATTCTGTCTGCTGCGCTACTAGTTGTTATTTTTACAATTGTATAGAGAAAACATTCAATTGCAATACCTTTAAAAGGATTTGAACAATCACCACTGATAATAACCTGTATTTCAATAGGATGTGTTGAAAACAATTTAATTAAACATTTAATGCAATTGGTGGTGGGTTATCTAATTAATGAAATTCCAATTCTCTGCTACTTTAAAATGAAGTTTCCTTCTCGGACCATTGATTAGTTGAAAAGCTGGCCTGCACATTACATTGTATTCTTTATACAAGTATTCACAAACTGATATAAAAGCTTTCAGCTGCTGAGGCACTCTCCGTTATTCTGGTAAGCAACAGGGGATGCTGGGGCCCAAGGCTAGATTCATAACTGGGTCATTTCAGAATTGGTTGCCCCATTCAGGATGCCAGTCCAAATACATTACATGCAACCTTGTCTTCGCATATTCCTTGGGGTCCACATTATTTATACATATAAATTAACCTTTCTAACATAAATTCAACAGAAAAGGATATAATTCCTAAATAACTTTCACATTAAAAGATCATGGGCCCAAGTTTCGGGCCGCGCCTAGAACGGCGCAGCCCCGACATGGACGCCCGTTTTTCGCGCCACAAAGTGCGCCTAAAAAAACTCACCTATTCTCCGGCTCCCTGCAAGTCCTCTGGAGCTGGGCGGGGTGCAGCATGAGCTGTGGGGGGGCGCAGAGCCAGGTCCCTGCACTGAAAATAGTGCTGGGACCTCTGCACATGCGCGATACAGTGGGCGCGCTTGTGCAGTAGCTCCAGGCGCCCAAAACTGTGTGGGAGGGACCCGAAGCACGCAGCCCCTAGCCCTGGCCAAATGGCCTCACTGGGGCTGTGTGGATAAGGCTCACCTCCCACGCCCAGCTCCTGGTTCCTCCTGACCGGACCGGACCCGACTTGACTCCCGCTTCCCCCCCACCACCGGACCCGACCCAACCCCACCCCCCCGGATCCGAACCGACCTCCACTCCCCACCCCGACCTCCGCTCCCCCCACCCCCCCGGCGACCCGACCTCTTTCCCCCCCCCCGCCCCCCCGGACCCAGGACCCGATGCCACCTATCTGTAAATCTGGTTCTGAAGTCTTGTAAATCCAGCCCGAAGTCTTGGGCCCGGCCCATTCAGCCTCCTTCTCCCTTCTCTCCCTCCCTCGCCTTCTCCTCCTCCTCCTCCTCCTTTCTCCCCCCCTCCTCCTCCTCCTCCTCCTCCTCTCCTCCAAAATCGCCAAAACGGGCGTAGGTGGTTAGTAATGCCCCCTTTTGAAAAAAAGTAAAACTAAGCTTAAAAAATCCTAACTCACTTACACTGGCGTAAATTGAATGTGCAAAATGTGGATTTTTAAGATACTCCAAAAAAATCAAGTTGCTCCAAAAACAAATGGAGCAACTCCTGGCCAATTTTGAGCCCATTATATCTACTATGGCTGAAGAAGGAGATTTACTCTACAGGTATTATGATCAGTGGGGTTAAGGATGCAACATATTTTCCCCCAATGTTTTTGAGTTATCCAACCTTAGGAAAGGATTTTTCCTTCCGCTTCCAGCAACGTCGACTCACTTCGGATGGTGATTGGTAGTGTACTTTCATGCTTAGAGATTTGATTATTCAGAGCACTCTAGTTTTTGTCCGCTTTCTTATTTACTGTGGAATATTCCCATGGTATCTATTTGTATTGGTAATTTGTTAGTCATTCACTATGACACTAGTTTTTTTACAGTGATTCAAGCTTGTTCCTCAGATTTATAAAGACACTAATTTCTCGTAAGAATCCACGACTTGCTGTGATGATCCACACAGCAAATCAAAACAATGTTCTTTGTAATTAAAACAATAAATACTGAAATACACAGCAGATCATGAGCATCTGTGAAGAGGAAAAACAGATTATGACATTTCAGGTGTGTACCTTTCACCTGAAACATCATAACCCGTCTTTCGTCTCCACATATGCCACTTGACTTGACATGTATTAACAGCACTTTCTGATTTATTTCAGATTGCCAACATTTGCCATTTTTACTTTTTATTTTGCAATGTTTTCTGTATTCAGTGATGCTCTTATTTGCACACATTTACTACACCTTAATTTATTGTAAAAACTTTACATACCTAACGTCCTTATTTCTCATAGTGGCTCACTTATGCATAATTGCTCACAGTAACTCAGCGGGAGGCTTATAACATTCCAATTTTTCGCCAAATTCCTTTCATAAGAACATAAGAATTAGGAACAGGAGTAGGCCATCTAGCCCCTCGAGCATGCTCCGCCAATCAAAAAGATCATGGCTGATCTGGCCGTGGACTCAGCTCCACTTACCTGCCCGCTCCCCATAACCCTTAATTCCCTTATTGGTTAAAAATCTATCTATCTGTGATTTGAATACATTCAATGAGCTAGCCTCAACTGCTTCCTTGGGCAGAGAATTCCACAGATTCACAACCCTCTGGGAGAAGAAATTCCTTCTCAACTCGGTTTTAAATTGGCTCCCACGCATTTTGAGGCTGTGCCCCCTAGTTCTAGTCTCCCCGACCAGTGGAAACAACCTCTCTGCCTCTAACTTGTCTACCCCTTTCATTATTTTAAATGTTTCGACAAGATCACCCCTCATCCTTCTGAACTCCAACGAGTAAAGACCCAGTCTACTCAATCTATCATCATAAGGTAACCCCCTCATCTCCGGAATCAGCCTAGTGAATCGTCTCTGTACCTCCTCCAAGGCTAGTATATCCTTCCTTAAGTAAGGTGACTAAAACTGCACACAGTACTCCAGGTGCGGCCTCACCAATACCCTATACAGTTGCAGCAGGGCCTCCCTGCTTTTGTACTCCATCCCTCTCGCAATGAAGGCCAACATTCCATTCGCCTTCCTGATTACCTGCTGCACCTGCAAACTAACTTTTTGGGATAAGGATCCAAAAAGAGTTTCATGCACAAGGACCCCCAGGTCCCTCTGCACCGCAGCATGTTGTAATTTCCATCACTCTCTCAAACAGCAGATTCTTGCAATGATCCAGTTGCAATGCTGTTGTTTACTAAATGGCTCTCAGATCACTGGGGTTTGTTAGACATTCACCATACATTGGTTTTTATAGAAATTTGCCATGATACAGTTAATTTCTGTAAGAATTCCCATGATAATCTCACACGTCTATCATATTAGTAATTTCCAATAACAAATCAGCATAATGCGTTGGTTCCTTTTAGGCTGTGCCACTGGAAATTTATTTTAGAATAACAAAATTCTTATTTTTCATGACAGATTCTTGCAGCACTTCAGCATGTACAACGTTCCTGATTCTTACAGGGATTCCACATCTCATTTCCCTTTAAAATTTGGCCTTAGAGAGGGAGCAGAGGAGATTTACTAGAATGATTGCATAGAAAAGTACAGCACGGAAAGTGGTCATTTTGGCCCATCGTGTCAGTGCCGGCCGACAAAGAGCCTAATCCCACTTTCCAGCTCTTGGTCCATAACCCTGCTGGTTACGGCACTTCAAGTGCACATCCAAATACTTTTTAATGTGTGCATGAAAGACTTCAGTTATGTGGATAGACTGCAGAAACTGGGGTTATTCTCAGAGCAGATTTTTAGAGTCTAGGGGAATCAAGGGATATGGAGATCAGGCTGGAAAGTAGAGTTGAGGTCGATGATCAGCCATGATCTTATTGGATAGCAGATCAGACTCGATGGGCCGTAGGGCCTACTCCTGCTCCTAGTTCTTATGTTCACAGCACAGAAGGAGGCCATTCGATCCAATTAGTCCCCCACGCATGCTGTTTCCCCATAGCCCTAAAGGTTTTCCCCACTAAGTATTTATCTAATTCCCTTTTGAAAGTTATTATTGAATCTGCTTCCACCACCCTTTCAGGCAGTGTATTCCAGATTTTAACAATTCACTGTGTAAAAAAATGTTTCCTCATGTTCCCCCTAATTTTTGGGAGGGTACGTGGTTTCTTTAACGGGCTGTGTGGCCCAGTCATGCGTGAAAACGGCCATTGAAAAGCCGGGAAGCGGGCTGTATGGAACCTCCAGCTTAGCGGGAATGTTGATGTCGACCCTGGTCCTTTTGCCAATTACCTTAAATCTGTATCCACTGGTTACTGACCCTTCTGCCACTGAAAACAGTTTCTCCTTATTTACTCTATCAAAACCCTTCATGATTTTGAACACTTCTATCAAATCTCTCCTGAGCCTTCTCTGCTCCGAGAATAACCCCAGTTTCTGCAGTCTATCCATATAACTAAAGTCTTTCATGCATGCTACCATTCCAGTAAATCTCCTCTGCCCCCTCTCCAAGGCCTTCGAAGCCTTCCAAAAGTGTGGTGCCCAGAATTGGCCACAATACTCCAACTGGGGTCTAAGCAGTGTTTTATGAAGGTTTAGCATAATTTCCTTGCTTTTGTATTGTATGCCGCTAATTGTACAGTCAAGGATCCCGTATGGCAAGAGATATGGGGTTGGTGCGCGAAGGTGGAGTTGAGGAAGATTAGTCATGATCTTACTGAATGGCAGAGCAGGCTCGAAGGACCGAATATCCTACTTCTGCTCCTATTTCTTTTGTTCTTATGCCTTTTTAAACAGCCTTCTCAACTTTTCCTGCCAACTTCAAAGATTTGTGTACGTAACCCCCGCCCCACAGGACATTCTGTTGCTGCAACCCCTTTAAAATTGTATCATTTAGTTTATATTGCCTCTCCTCATTCTTCCAACTAACATTTCTCTGCGTTAAATTTAATCTGCCATTTGTCACCAGTTTATGTTCTCCTTAAGTCTGTTACTATCGTCGTCACTGTTTACTACATTTCTGAGTTTTGGGTCAACTGCAAATTTTGAAATTATGCCGTGTGTATCCAAGTCCAGGTCATGAATATATATCATGAAAGATATATAAGGGATTCACCATAACACACTCCATTACAGGACTTTTCCAAAATAATTTTTTCTTAATGATTTACATTTATGATTAAGAATTGTTGTGTTTAATCAACTACATGACAATAACATGGAGGCATCCAAAATTATCCTAATTCACAAACATTGTCCAATATCCTAAGAGACTGCACAGCTGGGAGAGGAGGAAAAGACTTAACACCTCTAATCATCATAGGAAGTCGCTCGGAATCGAGGAAGGCTTGCTTCCACTCTAAAAATGAGTTCTTAGGTGGCTGAACAGTCCAAAAGGAGAACCACAGTCCCTGTCACCGGTTGGACAGACAGTTGTTGAGGGAAAGGGTGGTTGGGACTGGTTTGCCGCACGCTCTTTCCGCTGCCTGCGCTTGGTTTCTGCATGCTCTCGGCAAAGTGACTCGAGGTGCTCGGCGCCCTCCCGGATGCACTTCATCCACTTAGGGCTGTCTTTGGCCAGGGACTTCCAGGTGTCAGTCGGGATGTTGCATTTTATCAAGGAGGCTTTGAGGGTGCCCTTGAAAAGTTTCCTCTGCTCACCTTTGGCTCATTTGCTGTGAAGGAGTTCCAAGTAGAGCACTTGCTTTGGGAGTCTTGTGTCAGCCATGCGAACAATGTGGCCTGCCCAGCAGAACTGATCGAGTGTGGTCAGTGCTTCAATGCTGGGGATGTTGGCCTGGTCGAGGACACTAACGTTGGTGCGTCTGTCCTCCCAGGGGATTTGCAGGATCTTGCGGAGACATCGTTGGTGATATTTCTCCAGCGATTTGAGGTGTCTACTGTATATGGTCCATGTCTCTGAGCCATACAGGAGGGCGGGTAGTACTACAGCCCTGTAGACCAGGAGCTTGGTGGTAGATTTGAGGCGGTGTTGAATCTTGTCGTCAATGTCTGCCCTTGTTGATGAGGTTCCCAAGGTATGGGAAATGGTCCACGTTGTCGAAGGCCATTCCATGGATCTTGATGACTGGGGGGGCAGTGCTGTGCGGCAGTGACAGGCTGGTGGAGGACCTTTGTCTTACGGATGTTTAGTGTAAGGCCCATGCTTTCGTACGCCTCAGTGGAAATGTTGACTATGACTTGGAGTTCAGCCTCTGAATATGCACAGACGCAGGCGTCGTCCGCTTACTGTAGCTTGACGAGAGGTTGGGACCGTCTTGGATCTGGCCTGGAGACGACAAAGGTTCAACAGGTACCCACTGGTTCTGTAATTTAGTTCCAATCCAGTGGGGAACTTGTTGAGTGTGAGGTGGAGCATGTCAGCGAGAAAGATTGAGAAGAGGATTGGCGCGATGACGCAGCCCTGTTTGACCCCGGTCCGGATGTGGATTGGGTCTGTAATGGATCTGTTAGCAAGGATCACAGCTTGCATGTCGTGGTGGAGCAGGCGGAGGATGGTGACGAACTTTTGGGGCAGCCGAAACCACCTCTAATGCTTAGTACCTGTATATGGTTTTTATTTCCTTACTATATTTGGCAAAGGATTAATGTTAAACATTCTATTACGAGCATACAATAGATTTTAACAAGTTAAATTACAAATATTTGAAAACCAAAAATGTAACTTTCAAAGTACAAAACATATCCAACATACATATTACTTTCTCCCCCACAATTTTTTGGGGGGCCACGTGGTCCTTTAAGGGGCTGCGCGGTCCATTTAAAATACCGTGCATATGCAGTATTTCTACTGAAAAACTGCGCGGGATCTCTTGAGCACTGTGCGGCTACGCAGCTTACTGGAAATATTGGCCTTGTGTCTCTCAGAAACATCTCAAAGCATGTTTCATGCAATTGATTATTTTGTAGTGCAGAGTGATATAGGCAGCCGTAGCAACAATTGCACTAAGCATGTTCCCACAAACAGCAAGGAGACGAAAGACCAGTGAATCTGTTTTTGATGGTATTAATTGAGGTAGGAATGTTGGCCAGGACACCAGGAGAACTCAATGCTCTTCAAATTATGCCATGGACCTTCTAATAGCCACCTGAACTGATAGATGTGACCTCAGTTTAATGTCTCCTCCAAAGGGCAAAACCCATGACAATGCATCACACCTTTGGTATTGCCATCCAGTGCCAGCTTAGATAATGAGTTACATATCCTGCCATGGGACTCAAATCTATAACTTCTTAAGCCAGAGGCAAGAATACTACCAACCAAACCACGCTGACATTTTTTTGCTGGAGAGTCTGAACATTGTGAAATATTGGGCATCAAGTGAAGCACTGCAAGTTAAGCCATCTGCATTCAGATTCCAAAATGTCTGTAGTCAACACATAATCAGACCTTTCCGAGGCAAATCATTCAGCATTTGCTACTTCATTTTGTAATGTATAATTGTTCGTTACTGGATATGGAAGACTCTTGCTGTGTCACAAGGATGATATCCGCATAGTGAGAAGCGCAAACACCCTATTATCAATTGAAAACAGATTCATGCTATTTTCTCAAAAACATGTCAAAAGTGCAGCAGAGATTCTCTGGGGCCATCCCAAACTTTAAAAGGACTGATACAAGAGACCACATCAACAAAGTGGTCTTGCAGCAGTTTTACATTATTCTATCAGAAGTGCAATTTCTAGCCTGCATCACTACATCTCACATTAGTAAAAACATCTGTTCACAAAAATCAATCATTCTCACGAATGCTATTAAAATGCCAATGACACCAGAAAATAACAAAATATGCAAATGTGCTGGGGAGCAACTGTACATCAGCAGATTTCTACTATCATTCTCCTCCCAATCCGATTGTAGTCAACGAATGTAACTCTTCTAAGCTAAAGTCATCCTGTTACATAGAATCCAAGCTCAGGATTACTTTGAAGCCACTATGAAAGAAAATGGCAGTTGATACTCTCCGATCTTAATGCTGACTTTAACCCATTAATTTGAATGAGTTACCATTGGTGTTACAATTGGAAGGAATTAGAATTGTGGTTCAAGTTAATGAAGATAAACTACAAAGAACATTAAACAATGAATAGCTTACAAATACGAATATTTATTACTGCTTTATATCCCTCCATGCATCTTTATTAAAATTAAATCTCACTGTGCTATGCAGCATTCCCTACGTTAGTAGTAAGTATGTTGCACCTCTCTCCACCATTCTTGATCTAAATGCTGGGAGGTCCATGAGAACAACCCAGTATGACAAACAGTTTTGATTTTCCATTACTCCCATCTAACCTTTTTTTATTCGTTCTGGGATGTGCATCACTGGCAATACCAGCATTTATTGTCCATCCTTAATTGCCCTCGAGAAGGTGGTGGTGAGCCGTCTTCTTGAACCGCTGCAGTCCTTGTGGTGAAAGAACTCCCACAGTGCTATTAAGGAGGGAGTTCCAGGATTTTGACCCAGCAACGATGAAGGAACAGCAATATATTTCCAAGTCGGGATGGTGTGTAACTTAGAGGTGATGATGCTCCCATACGCCTGCTGCCCTTGTCCTTCTAGGTGATAGAGGTCGCGGGTTTGGGAAGTGCTGCTAAAGAAGCCTTGGTGAGTTGCTGTAGTACATCTTGTAGATTGTACACACTGTAGCCACAGTGCGCCGGTGGTGGAGGGAGTGAATGTTGAAGGTGGTGGATGGGGTGCCATTCAAGCAGGCTGCTTTTGAACTTCTAGACTGTTGTTGGAGCTGCACTCATCCAGGCAAGTGGAGAGTATTCCATCACACTCCTGACTTGTGCCTTGTAGATGGCGGAAAGGCTGTGGGGAATCAGAAAGCAAGACACTCGCCACAGAATACCCAGCCTTTGACCTGCTCTTTTTGCCACAGTATTTATGTGGCTGGTCCAGTTAAGTTTCTGGTCAATGGTGACCCCCAGGAGTGGGGGAATTCAGCGATGGTAATGCCGTTGAATATCAATGAGAGGTGGCTCATTTGTTGGAGATGGTCATTGCCTGCCACTTGTGTGGCGTGAATGTTACTTACCACTTATCAGCCCAAGCCTGAATGTGGTCCGGGTCTTGCTGCATGCGGGCATGGACTGCTTCATTTTCTGAGGAGTTGCGAATGGAGCTGAACACTGTGCAATCATCAGCGAACATCCCCACTCTGAAATAATGCTGGATAGCCGAGGACACTGCATTGAGGAACTTCTGCAACAATGTCCTGGGGCTGGGATGATTGACCTCCAACAACCACATATCATCTTCCTTTGTACTAGGTATGACTCCAGCCAGTGGAGAGTTTCACCCTGATTCCCATTGACTTCAGTTTTACTCAGGCTCCAAGATGTTATACTCAGTCAAATGCTGCCTTGATGTCAAGGACAGTCACTCTCATCTCACCTGTGGAATTCAGCTCTTTTGGCAGAACCCAAACTTAGCATCAGTGAGCAGATTATTGATTAGTAAGTGCCATTTGATAGCACTGTCAATGACACCTTCCATCATTTTGCTGATAATTGAGAGTAGACTGATGGGGCAGTAATTGACCAGATTGGATTTGTCCTGCTTTTTGTGGACAGGACATACCTGGGCAGTTTTTTGCATTGTCGGGTAGATGCCAGTGTTGTAGTGTACTGGAACAGCTTGGCTAGAGGCATGGCTAGTTTTGGAGCACAAGTTTTCAGTACGATAGCCAAGATGTTGTCGGGGCCCATAGCCTTTGCTCTATCCAGTGCTTCTTGCTATCACGTGAAGTGAATCAAATTAGCTAAAGACTGTCTTCTGTGATGGTGGGGACCTCAGGAGGAGGCCAATATGAATCATTCATTCGGCACTTCAGGCTGAAGATGGTTGCAAACACTTCAGCCTTGTGTCTTGCACTTGCGTGCTGAGCTCCACCATCATCGAGGATGGGGATGTTCATGGTGCCTCCTCCTCCCATTAGTTGTTTAATTGTCCACCACCATTCATGACTGGATGTGGCAGGACTGCAGAGCTTTTATCTGATCCGTTGATTGTGGGGTTAATTAGCTCTGTTTATAGCATGCTGCTTAGCATGCATGTAGTCCTGTGTTGCAGCTTCCCCAGGTTGGTACCTCATTTTTAGGTATGCCTGGTGCTGCTCCTGGCATGCTTTTCTGCACTCCTCATTGAACCAGGGTTTGTCCCCAGGCTTGACTGTAATGGTAGAGTGAGGGATATGCTAGGCCATGAGATTACAGATTGCGATGGAATACAATTCTGCTGCTGGCCCACAGCGCCTCATGGATGCCCAGTTTTGAGCTGCTAGATCTCTTAGCTAGACATCTCCCCATGGCAGTGTGGTTGAAACAAACTAATGTTTGCAGGGAGGTACCTGTAGTACTCAAAAAAAACCCTGCTACTGTTCAAAAAGAATGCACTTACATTTATATAGCACATGTCCCAAAGCACTTTACAGAAAATTAAGTATTTTAGAAGTGTAGCCACTGTTGTAATGTTGGAAACGTGGCAGTCAATTTGTACACAGCAAGATCCCACAAACAGCAATTAAATAAATGACCAGACAATCTGTTTTAGTGATGTTGGTTGAAGGATAAATGTTTGCCAGGACATTGGGAGAACACCCCTACTCTCTTCAAGATAGTACCATGGGATCCACCTGAGAGAGCAGACGAGGCCTCGGTTTAATATCTCATCTGAAAGAAGGCACATCCAGCAGTGCAGCACTCCCTCATTACTGTCCAGAAGTGTCTCTGGACTGGGTCTCGAACTCACAATCTTCTAACTCAGAGGCAATTATGCTACCACTGAGTCAATAGTGCTTGTGGACTAGCTGAATTGTCAAGTAGCAAGCATCCCACCAGACTGGTAACTGCATTATTATCCTCCCCTTCAATAATCATATCTATTTGATGTAGTTATTTTTAAATATTCTAAGCCACTTTAACTGCCAAATTTGAGTCCTCATACTATAATGTGCCCGTGTTAAATAGGCATCTGACTTTTTTTTAAATAATATATTCTTAAAAGAGGGTAGTCGTGTTAACTATGATGTATTACAGAACTAAATTTGGCTTTAACTTGTAAATACCAAGGCAGTTCATGCAACTGGGGAAAACCACAGCTGCAAAGGCAGGTACTGAAAAGTGAGTAATTTGCTGTTCTTCTAATTAGAGCACTTCCAAAGGCATAAATGTAGATGGAAAAACTGTCCAATAATTCAAGAAATCATCCTAGACGTGAATGTGATAAAAACATTTGTTCTAACCCCGCCCCCCCCCCTCTATAATTAGGCATCAGATCTGTCACCCAGTCAGGTACTATATGATTGATAAGAACATGATTATTTAAACAGTTAAATCAAGCATGAATTCACATACCTGTCTTGTCAAATGGAAATTGCTGGCAGCTGGTGACCCCCTTTTTCCAGGGGCACTTGTACACTGCTCCACCTTCGACAATGTTTGGCTGAGATGTATTAGCCTTTGGGGCTCCAACTAAAATGTTCATCCTAGCAAAATTATGAAAAAGAGCAGAGAGGCAAAAAGCCTTTGTTCAATTTACTGTACTAGCGAACGTATTGTATTCACGTACAATGTAACAGACTGATCAAATACATTCTGCAACGGGCTTAGTCCATAGATACCAATATTGTTTAGTTTTTGACTGAAAAACAAAAAGATATACGAGTATTTAACGATCACAACAGGGTGCTTACTTTCTTGCCTTAATCATACAATCGAAGCCATTCACAAATTTTAAATCCACATTCGCTGTATTTAAGCAATAAGCATATTTATGTATTTTTGCGAAAACAAAGTTGGTTCAAATTGATACAAAAGTTTCCAGAACCCCGTCTGGAGAATTCTTTAACCTCTTACTTACTGTGTCAGGCCAGGTGTGAAAAAATCGACAGCAAATCCGAAGTAACTGCCCTGAGGTCCGGAATAAACGGACGGGCTGGTGGTGTCCAAGTTAAATCCGGTACAATAGGAGAGTGCGAAGAAAATTACAGCCAGCGCCTGGCGCCCCATGCCCAGACCCACGGGTGCCATTATTATTCGCCTCTTGCTGCTCGCCTCACAACGTTCCCAAGTTCTGCCTTCGAAGGAGGGCGAGCTTGCTGAGGGTCGCTGTTTTCAGTAGGGTGGAAATGATCAATCTACAGCGGCGCAGCAGCGGGCCCGGCGAACACCATCCGCTTGCGCTGTTGACTGTCTGGCTGTGCGGTGACTCGGTGCAAGGGGAACTGCCCGCGTGCTCCGCTCCCAGGCGATGTTTGAAGGTTAGGATTCAGAACCCCGGCCCGGCGCTACCAATGACAACAGAGCGGCCGCGCGCCGCTCGTGTCAGGAAGTGTCGTGAGATGCGAGCGGCGTCGGACGTGAGTCAGACTGTGTTTCCGCACACCCCGACCCGCGTTTAAAGGCAGCTTTCCACCGACGTCTTTCTGCAAGAGCAGCTCCGCCCAACCAGTCTTGCCGCAATACCTGTCATAAGTTTTTTTCTCTCTCCTACATTGTGCATTCCAACAGACAACTTGAATGGAACAATCAACTGGTCTGCACGGGAGATCATTCTGGCCAGACTTGGTTTGAACCTGGGGACAAACTTTGGGGTGAGGGGCGGGGGTTAGTTTGTGTCGTAATGTGGAAACTTTTTTCGCAAATTGAAAAATATAATTACCCAGCAGCTTCCCAGGGTATAAGCAATAGAACAAAGGCTATGGACTTGTCGAATGTGAGCGGTTTAATGGCTTATGGAGGCATAGCCGGTAAAACAGATGACAAGAACTGTTTCAAACAGGAAACACTTCATATAGATTACCTAAAATCTGCACACTTCTGTCATCATTTCGAACACTTACAGAAGTATCAACAAATGAAATAAGTTAGGAATGACATTTGTAATCAATGAAAATGGCGGATGGCAATCTTATTTAAACATAACACAAAAGCAAAATACTGCGGAATCTGGAATAAAAACAGAAAATGCTGGAAATCTCAGCAGGTCAGGCAGCATCTGTGGCGAGAAAGCAGATTTAACGTTTCGGGTCGATGACTCTTCGTCAGAATGTTATTTAAACATAATGTGTGACATTTTTCGGAATGGCTTGCACTAAACTACCAGGAACGAATATTTTTTTTAAAGTTACATTCTCACCAAAGTGTCACTCAGTGGTTAACTTGAGGATGCTGAATGGTATATATCAGAAACAGTTCAGGATATTGGCCTGCAATGCAGGAGTAACTAACCAGGATACAGGAATCGACATGGGGGATTAGCAAACCACAATAAGGACCTAATTATCATCATCATAGGCAGTCCCTCGGAATCGAAGAAGACTTGCTTCCACTTTAAAAATGAGTTCTTAGATGACTGAACAGTCCAATACGGGAATTACAGTCTCTCACAGGTGGACCAGACAGTCGTTGAGGGCTCTCGGCGATGAGATTCGAGGTGCTCAGCGCCCTCCCGGATGCACTGCCTCGACTTCGGGCGGTCTTTGGCCAGGAACTCCCAGGTGTCGATGGGGATTTTGCACTTTATCAGGGAGGCTTTGAGGGTGTCCTTGAAACGTTTCCTCTGCCCACGTTTGGCTCGTTTGCCGTGAAGGAGTTCCAAGTACAGCGATTGCTTTGGGAGTCTTGTGTCAGGCATGCGAACAATGTGGCCCATCCAGCATTGCTGATCGAGTGTGGTCAGCGCTTCAATGCTAGGAATGTTGGCCTGGTCGAGGACGCTAACGTTGGTGCGTCTGTCCTCCCAGGGGATTTGCAGGATCTTGCGGAGACATCATTGGTGGTATTTCTCAGCGACTTGAGATGTCTACTGTACATGGTCCATGTCTCTGAGCCATACAGAATGGCGGGTATTACAACAGCCCTGTAGACCATGAGCTTGGTGGCAGATTTGAGGGCCTAATCTTAGATCACTCTTTTCCTCAGGCGGCCGAAGATAAAGGTCCTCCACCAACCTGTCCCCACCGCACAGCACTGCCACACAGTCATCAGCCTAATTATAACACAGCAATGATTCCCATAAATGCAAAAGCAAAATATTGCAGATGCTGGAATCTGGAATAAAAACAGAAAATGCTGTAAATCTAAGCGGGTCAGGCAGCATCTGTTCTCTCTCTTCCACTCTCTTCCCACCTACATCCGCGACTCCTCCGCTGCCCTCCATCAATTTAACAGTTTCCAGTTTCCCGGTCCCAACCGTCTCCTTTTCACATGGACGTCCAATCCTTCTACACTTTCATCCCCCACCAGGATGGCCTGAGGGCGCTCCACTTCTTCCTCGAGCAGAGGCCCAACCAGTCCCCATCCACCACCACACTCCTCCGCCTGGCTGAACTTGTTCTCACGTTGAACAACTTCTCCTTTAACTCCACTCGCTTCCTCAACCCTCATAGCTATGTCTGCTTTTTCATGGAATATGTGGAACATTCTTTGTTCTAGTACTACTCGGGTCCTCTTCCTCATCTCTTTTTCTGGTAGATGACTGTATTGGTGCTGTATACTGCTCTCGAAAATTTCATTCACGTTGTATCCAATTTCCACCCTTCCCTCACCCTCACATGGTCCATCTCCAGCTCTTCCCTTCCCTTCCTCGACTTCTCCATCTCCATCTCTGGGGATAGGCTTTTGTTATGTATCCACTATAAACCCACTGACTCCCACAGCTACCTGGACTACACTTCCTCCCACCCCGCATCCTGTAAGGACTCCATTCCATTCTCCCAGTTTCTCCATCTCCGTCGCATCTGCTCTGACAACGCCACCTTTCACACTAGTGCCTCTGACATGTCTTCCTTTTTCCTCAACAGTGGATACCCCTCTACCGAGGTTAACTTGGCCCTCGACTGTGTCCGTTCTATTTCCCGCACCTCTGTTCACACCCCTTCCTCTCCCTCTCAAAACCATGACAGGGTTCTCCTTGTCCTCATCTTTCACCTCACCAGCCTCCATGTTCAAGCGATCATCTTCCGCCATTTCTGCCACCTCCAGCGTGGTACCACCACCAATCACATCTTCCCCTCCCCTCCCCTCTCAGTATTCTGAAGGGACTGTTCCCTCCGCGACACCCTGGTCCATTCTGCAGTTACCCCCAACATCCCCTCCACTTTCAACGGCGCCTTTCCATGCAAGCGCAAGAGATGCAACATCTGCCCTTTTACCTCCTCCGCTCCCACTATCCAGGGCCCCAAATATTCCTTCCAGGTGAAACAGCAATTTACTTGTACTTCTTTCAATTTAGTATACTGTATTCGCTGCTCACGATGTGGTCTCCTCGACACTGAGGAGACCAAGCATGATCACTTTGGGTGATCACTTTGCGAGCACCTCCGTTCAGTCCGCAAGTGTTGTGTCCTCGGATGCTCTAAAAATGACTCCATGAGGCAGTGTGTTGTACTTGAACTTCAGTGACCTTAGTCCTTAGTGAGGATCACACCTGGTGGCCTGCCTTTTATACTAGGCCGGGCACACCTGTTCAGGTAACCTACAAGTCTCCCACTGCTGTGCCCTCTGGTGGCACACTTTATGATAATACCAACAGTAGCCATGTAGGATACATGCTATTACTCTCCCCCAAGCCTTTAGTGCAAATCGCCTCTGCATTGACTGTGCTCTGCGCTTAGCTCGATCTGGGCTCTATCTGGTTGACACTTAGCAGGTCGTTTCAATCTTGGGTGAGTGGTTGGTGCAGTAGAGTGCTGGTGGTTTCTGTTTGTGTGTTCCCCTGACCATTCCATTCTCCCCCGCCCCCACCCCACATATAGATTATGCCGGAGGCTCATTGCATTCATAAACATTCAAGTTCAGAAAAACAAGTTTGCATTACATTTGTGGTTCCGTTGTGAGACAAGTACGTTAGACTGGTGAGATATATTATCAATGCGGTGACCGGAAGGCAAACTAGTTCAAGAACTGATGGATGGTGTCCCTGCAGTCTGGTGGCGGCGCGGTGCCCAGTGCTGGCAGTGGGAATCTAGTTGACTCAAGTTGTCTGCTTTTGGGGCTGTTGCCGTGGTTCCTAGCGTCAGGCAGGTTCACAGATGTCTGTGACCTCCCTGTCCTTTCTTTGCGCCCTGGATCGCTGCTACTCCCTGAGGAGCTGTCATCTAGCAGTGCACAGGGAACTGCTGACTCACTAGCTTGGGCTTTGTTTGGTTTGGGATCCTGGCTGGTCCTGGTCCCCTTTGGGGGGACTGTAGTGGGTGACCCTTCGTTTCCGGGTATGGCCTTTGTTATATATGTAAACCTGTAAATATCTTGTTCCTGGGGAGCTCCTGCGGAGAAGAATTGCAGCAGACGGCATCAGGCCCACCGATTCGAAGACGGAGGCAATCGAGAACGCACCAGGCCACAGAACGTGACGGAACTGCGGTCGTTTCTAGGACTCCTGAACTATTTTGGTAACTTCTTATCGGGTCTCAGCACACTGTTAGAACCACTGCACATCTTACTGCGTAAAGGAGACGAATGGGTATGGGGCAAAAGCCAAGAAAATGCCTTTGTAAAAAGCTAGAAAACTGTTATGCTCAAACAAATTGCTTGTGTTGTATGATCCATGTAAGCGTTTGGTACTAGCAAGTGATATGTCGTCATATGGCGTCGGGTGTGTATTGCAACAAACTAATGGTTTGGGGAAATTGCAACAGGTTGTTTATGCATCCAGGAGTCTGTCTAAGGCTGAGAGAGCCTACAGCATGATTGAAAAAGAACCATTAGCGTGCGTCTATGGGGTAAAGAAAATGCATCAATATCTGGGCTAAAATGTGAATTAGAAACTGACCATAAGCCACTGATATCCCTGTTTTCTGAGAGTAAGGGGATAAATACGAATGCATCAGCCCGCATCCAAAGATGGGCTCTCACGTTGTCCGCATACAACTACACCATCTGCCACAGGCCAGGCACAGAAAACTGTGCCGATGCGTTCAGTAGGCTGCCATTGCCCACTACATGGGTGGAAATGGCGCAGCCCACAGATTTAAATATTGTTATGAAAGCATTTGAGAGTGAGCAATCACCCGTCACAGCCCGACAGATTAGAACCTGAATGAGCCAGGACCCCTTACTGTCCCTAGTAAAAAACTGTGTGCTTCAAGGAAGCTGGTACCGTGTCCCAGTGGAAATGCAGAAAGAGATAAAGCCGTTCCAGTGGTGCAAAGATGAAATGTCTATACTGGCAGACTGCCTTCTGTGGGGAAATCGGGTAGTGGTTCCCAAGAAGGGCAGAGACACCTTCATCAGTGACCTCCACAGTACCCAACCAGGCATCGTAATGATGAAAACAATAGCCAGATCCCACGTGTGGTGGCCCGGTATCGATGCGGACTTAGAGTCCTGCGTGCACAGATGTAACACATGCTCGCAGTTGAGTAATGCACCCAGGGAGGCGCCACCACGTTTATGGGCTTGGTCCTCCAAACCGTGCTCTAGGGTCCATGTTGACTATGCAGACCCGTTCTTGGGTAAAATGTTCCTTGTGGTTGTAGATGCGTACTCCAAATGGATTGAATGTGAGATAATGTCGGCAAGCACGTCCGCTGCCACCACTGAAAGCCTGCGGGCCATATTTGCCACGCACAGACTACCAGATGTCTTGTGAGCTTTACCAGTGCCGAGTTCAAAGAATTCATGACCCGCAACGGGATCAAACATGTCACATCTGCCCCATTTAAACCAGCATCCAATGGTCAGGCAGAGAGAGCAGTGCAAACCATCAAGCAGGGCTTGAAGAGGGTAACTGAAGGCTCACTGCAGACTCGCCTATCCCAAGTCCTACTCACTTACCGCACGAGACCCCACTCGCTCACTGGGATTCCACCTGCTGAACTGCTCATGAAAAGGGCACTTAAGACAAGGCTCTCGTTAGTTCACCCTGATTTGCATGAACAGGTAGAGAACATGTGGCTTCAAGAAAGTATATATCGTGATAGCGCAAATGTGTCACGCAAAATTGAAATCAATGATCCTGTATTTGTATTGAATTATGGACAAGGTCCCAAGTGGCTTTCTGGCACTGTTGTGGCTAAAGAGGGGAGCAGGGTGTTTCGAGTCAAACTTTCAAATGGACACATTCACTGGAAACACTTGGACTAAATCAAACTCAGATTCACGGACTATCCTGAGCAACCCACTTTAGACCCTACCTTCTTTGACCCTCCAACAGACACACCAGTGGCAACCAACACCGTAGTTGGCCACGAAATAGAACCCATCATCTGCAGCAGCCCAGCAGGACCCATCACACCAGGCAGTCCAGCAAGGCCAGCTGCACAGCAGCCCAGCGAGGGCCCAGCAGATGGTTCACCAATACAAGCATCCGCACCGAGACGATCAATCAGGGAAAGAAGGGCCCCAGATCGTCTCACCTTGTAAATAGTTACACTGTTGGGGGGGTGGGGAGTGTTGTTATATATGTAAACTTGTATATGCTTTGTGCAGTTACCAGAGGGCTCATCCCCTGGAGTACCAAGGGATCCCATAATCCCTTTGGAGCACAGGTACTTAAGGAGGCCTTACAGGCTGGAGAGGCACTGTGGAGACCTGCAATAAAAGACTACGGTCATACTTTGAGCTCACAGTATCCAGTCACACTCTTTATTCATACATAACAAAGGAAACTTGGAGCACATGCTCAGGGACTTCTTTGTACTTCGTATTGGCCATGAAGTAATACTTTGCAAACTTTTGAATGTAGAGACCCCAACCTTGAGTAAAGCCATAGTGATAGCCCAGACGTTTAATGCCACCAGTGACAATACCAAACAAATCTCTCAGCACACGAATGCTGCTGCAAGTACTGTGAACAAAGTAACGTTGTTTTCGAATCGTAACGTACAGGGCAGGACTCACATGCCTGCAGCTGCACGTCCACAGATGTCTCAGAGTCCACCATCAAGGGTGGTGAATGCAAGGCCATTAAGACCTTGTTGGCGATGCGGAGGTGATCATCGTTTCCAATCATGCCGTTTCAAAGGATACGTTTGCAAGGGCTGTGGAACAATGGGACACCTCCAACGTATGTGCAGGTGAGCTGCAAACCCTGCTAATCCTGCAAACCACCATGTTGCAGAGGAGGACAGATCCACGGCGAATCACGACGAATCAGAGCCTCAGACTGAGGAGGCAGAGGTATATGGGGTGCACACATTTACCACAAAGTGTCCCCCGATAATGCTGAAGGTTGAATTAAATGGACTCCCAGTGTCCATGGAGCTGGACACGGGCGCGAGCCAGTCCATAATGAGCAAAAAGACTTTTGATAAATTTTGGTGCAGCAAGGCCTCAAGGCCAGTCCTGACTCCCATTCGTACAAAACTGAGAATGTACACAAAGCAACTGATTCCCGTAATCAGCAGTGCTACCGTAAAGGTCTCCTATGATGGAACGGTGCAAAATTTATCACTCTGGGCGATGGCCCCACGCTGTTCAGCAGGAGCTGGCTGGGAAAGATACGCTGGAACGGGGGCGACGTCCGAGCATTCTCGTCCATCGACGACACTTCATGTACCCAGGTCCTAAACAAGTTCCCCTCACTGTTCGAAGCGGGCATCTGGAAGTTCCAAGGAGCAAAAGTGCAGATCCACCTAATTCCGGGGGCGCGACTCATCCATCACAAGGCGAGAACGATACCGTACATGATGAGTGAGAGGGTGGAGATTGAGCTGGACTGGCTGCAACGAGAGGGCATCATTTCGCCGATCGAATTCAACGAGTGGGCCAGTCCAATTCTTCCAGTCCTCAAGGAAGGCGGCACCATCAGAATCTGTGATGATTACAAAGTAACAATCAATCGTTTCTCCCTGCAGGATCAATACCCGCTACCAAAGGCAGATGACCTATTTGCGATGCCGGCGGGAGGAAAAATGTACACGAAGTTGAACTTGACCTCGGCCTACATGACGCAGGAACCGGAGGAATCATCGAAGGGCTTCACCTGCATCAACACGCACAAAGGTCTCTTCATTTACAACAGATGCCTGTTTGGGATTCGATCAGCCGCGGCGATATTTCAGAGGAACATGGAAAGTTTGCTGAAGTCAGTCCCGTGCTCCATGGTCTTCCAGGACGATATCTTGGTTACAGGTCAGGACACCATCGAGCACCTGCAGAACCTGGAGGAGGTTCTTAGTCAGCTTAATCATGTGGGGCTCAGGTTAAAATGCTCAAAGTGCATTTTCCTGGCGCCTGAAGTGGAGTTCCTGGGGAGAAGAATTGCGGCGGACGGCATCAGACCCACCGATTCGAAGACGGAGGCAATCGAGAACGCACCGAGACCACAGAACGTGATGGAGCTGCGGTCGTTTCTAGGACTCCTGAACAACTTTTGTAACTTCTTACCGGTCTTAGCTCACTGTTAGAACCACTGCACTCTTTACTGCGTAAAGGAAATGAATAGGTATGGGGTGAAAGCCAAGAAAATGCCTTTGAGAAAGCTAGGAAACTGTTATGCTCAAATAAATTGCTTGTGTTGTATGATCCATGTAAGCGTTTGGTACTAGTATGTGATGCATCGTCATATGGTCGTAATGAATCTGGGAAATTGCAACCGGTTGCTTATGCATCCAGAAGTCTGTTTAAGGCCAAGAGGACCTACAGCATGATCGAAAAAGAAGCATTATGCGGTAAAGAAAATGCATCAATATCTATTTGGACTCAAATTTGAATTGGAAACCAATCATAAGCCATTTATATCCCTCTTTTCTGAAAGTAAGGAGATAAATACGAATGCATCGGCCTGCATCCAGAGATGGGAGCTCACGTTGTCCGCATACAACTATGCCATCCGCCACAGATCAGGCACAGAAAACTGTGCCGATGCTCTCAGTAGGCTTCCATTGCCCACCACAGGGGTGGAGGTGGCACAGCCCGCAGATTTAGATATGATAATGGAAGCATTTGAGAGTGAGCAATCACCTGTTACCGCCCGACAGATTAGAACTTGGATGAGCCAGGACCCCTTACTGTCCTTAATAAAAAACTGTGTGCTCCACGGGAGTTGGTCCAGTGTCCCATTAGAGATGCAGGAAGAAATAAAGCCGTACCAGTGGCGCAGAGATGAAATGTCTATACAGGCAGACTGCCTCCTATGGGGTAGTCGGGTAATGGTGCCAAAAAAGGGCAGGGACACTTTCATTAGTGACCTCCACAGTACCCACCCAGGCATTGATGAAATGTAATGATGAAAACAATAGCCAGATCCCATGTGTGGTGGCTCGGTATCGATGCAGACTTAGAGTCCTGCGTGCACAAATGTAATACATGTTCACAGTTAAGCAATGCACCCAGGGAGGCGCCACTAAGTTTATGATCCTGGCCTTCCAAACAGTGGTGCAGGGTCCATGTTGACTATGCAAGCCCATTCTTGGGAAAAATGTTCCTTGTGGTTGTAGATGCGTACTCCAAATGGATTGAATGTGCGATAATGTTGGCAAGCACATCCGCTGCCACCATTGAAAGCCTGCGGGCCATGTTTGCCACACACGGCCTGCCAGATGTCCTTGTGAGTGACAATGGGCCGTGCTTCACCAGTGCCGAGTTCAAAGAGTTCATGACCCGCAATGGGATCAAACATGTCACATCTGCCCCATTTAAACCAGTGTGCAATGGTTAGGCAAAGCGAGCAGTGCAAACAATCAAGCAGAGATTGAAGAGGGCAACTGAAGGCTCACTGCAGACTCGCCTATCCCGAGTCCTGCTTAGTTACCACACAAGACCCCACTCGCTCACTAGGGTTCCCCCCGCTGAACTGCTCATGAAAAGGGCACTTAAGACAAGGCTCTTGTTAGTCCACCCTGATCTACATGAACAGGTAGAGAGCAGGCGGCTTCAACAGAATACATATCATGATCGTGCAAATGTGTCACGCGAAATCGAGATTAATGATCCTGTATTTGTGTTGAACTATGGACAAGGTCCCAAGTGGCTTCCCGGCACTGTCGTCGCCAAAGAGGGGAGTAGGGTGTTTCTGCTCAAACTTTCAAATGGACTCACCTGCAGAAAACACTTGGACCAAACCAAACTCAGATTCACAGACTATCCAAAACAACCCACAATAGACTCTACCTTTTTCGACCCCCCAACACACACATAAGTGGCAACCAACCCAACGGTTGACCACGAAGCAGAACCCATCGCCTGCAGCAGCCCAGCAGGACTCACCACACCCAGTAGCCCGGCAAGGCCAGCTGTGCAGCAGCCTAGCGAGGGCCCAACAAACGTCTCACCAAAACCAGCATTTGCACCGAGACGGTCAACCAGGGCACGGAAGGCCCCAGATCGACTCACATTGTAAATAGTTACAGTATTGACTTGGGGGGTGGTGGGCGGGGGAGAGTTGCATGTATGTAAACCTGTAAATACCTTGTTTAACCACCAGAGGGCTCATCCCCTGGAGTCCCAAGGGATCCCACAATCCCTTGGGAGCACTGTACATAAGGAGGCCTCACAGGCTGGAGAAGGACTCTGGAGACTTGTAATAAAGGACTACGGTCACACATTACTTTAAGTTTACAGTATCTGGTCAGATTCTTTATTCAAGACATAAAAGCCTTGGTGGCAGTGGGGTCTGGGGGCTATGCCTTAGCACAGTTTGTTCTTTCAGGCTTGTGGTGGTTGGTGCCATCGGATGCCTGAGAGGTGGAGCTGATCAGGGGCAGGGTATCGATGCCCTTCTGAGATCGCTTGCTCAGTTAATTCAGAAACTAAGGTCCTCAACTTAAGGTAAGGTAACTTCAACGGTATGAGGTGTGAATTGGCTAGAATAGACTGGCAAATGATACTTAAAGGGTTGACGGTGGATAGTCAATGGCAAACATTTAAAGATCACATGGATTGAACTTCAACAATTGTACATTCTTGTCTGGAGTAAAAGTAAAACAGGGAAGGTGGTTCAACCGTGGCCAACAGGGAAATTAAGGACAGTATTAAATCCCATGAAGAGGCATATAAATTGGCCAGAAAAATCAGCAAACCTGAGGACTTGGCGAAATGTAGAATTCAGCAGAGGAGGACTAAGGGTTTAATTAAGAAGGGGAAAATAGAGTATGAGAGGAAGCTTGCCGGGAACATAAAAACCGACTGCAAAAGCTTCTATAGATATGTGAAGAGAAAAAGATTAGTGAAGACAAATGTAGGCTCCTTGCAGTCAGATTCAGGTAAATTTATAATGGGGAACAAAGAAATGGCAGACCAATTGAACAAATAGTTTGGTTCTGTCTTCACGATGGAAGACACAAATAACCTTCCGGATGTACTGGGGGCCGAGGGTCTAGTGAGAAGGAGGAACTGAAGGACATCCTTATTCAGCGGGAAATTGTGTTAGGGAAACTGATGGGATTGAAGGCCGATAAATCCCCAGGGCCTGATAGTCTGCATCCCAGAGTACTTAAGGAAGTGGCCATAGAAATAGTGGATGCATTGGTGATCATTTTCCAACAGTCTATCACCTGTGTATCAGTTCCCATGGACTGGAGGGTAGCTAATGTGACACCACTTTTTTTTAAAAAGGAGGGAGAGAGAAAACAGGTAATTATAGACTGATTAGCCTGACATCAGTAGTGGGGAAAATGTTGGAATTAATTATTAAAGATGAAATAGCAGCGCATTTGGAAAGCAGTGACAGGATCAGACCACAGTCAGCATGGATTTATGAAAGGGAAATCATACTTGACGAATCTTCTGGAATTTTTTGAGGATGCAACTAGTAGAGTGAACAAGGGAGAACCAGTGGGTGTAGTGTATTTGGACTTTCAAAAGGCTTTTGACAAGGTCCCACACAAGACATTGGTGTGCAAAATCAAAGCACATGGTATTGGGGGTAATGTACTGACATGGATAGAGAACTGGTTGGCAGACAGGAAGCGGAGAGTCGGGATAAACGGGTCCTTTCCAGAATGGCAGGCAGTGACTTGTGGAGTGCCGCAGGGCTCAGTGCTGGGACCCCAGCTCTTTACAATATACATTAATGATTTAGATGAAGAGGAATTGAGTGTAATCTCTCCAACTTTGCAGATGACACTAAACTGAATGGCATGTGAGCCATGAGGGGGATGCTAAGAGGCTGCAGGATGACTTGGACAAGTTAGGTGAGTGGGCAAATGCATGGCAGATGCAGTATAATGTGGATATATGTGAGGTTATCCAATTTGGGGACAAAAACACAAAGGCAGAATATTATCTGAATGGCGGCAGATTAGGAAAAGGGGAGGTGCAACAAGACCTGGATGTCATGGTTCATCAGTCATTGAAAGTTGGCATACAGGTACAGCAGGCGGTGAAGAAGGCCAATGGTATGTTGGCCTTCATAGCTAGGGGATTTGAGTATAGGAGCAGGGAGGTCTTACTGCAGTTGTACAGGGCCTTGGTGAGACCCCACCTGGAACATTGTGTTCAGTTTTGGTCTCCTAATGTGAGGAAGGACATTCTTGCTATTGAGGGAGTGCAGCAAAGGTTCACCAGACTGATTCCAGGGATGGCTGGACTGACATATGAGGAGAGACTGGATCAACTGGGCCTTTATTCACTGGAGTTTAGAAGGATGAGAGGGGATCTCATAGAAACGTATAAGATTCTGACGGGACTGGACAGGTTAGATGCGGGAAGAATGTTTCCGATGTTGGGAAAGTCCAGAACCAGGGGAAACCGTCTTAGGATCAGGGGTTGGGCATTTGGGACTGAGATGAGGAGATACTTCTTCACTCAGAGAGTTGTTAACCTGTGGAATTCCCTGCCGCAAAGAGTTGTTGATGCCAGTTCATTGGATATATTCAAGAGGGAGTTAGATATGGCCCTTACGGCTAAAGGGATCAAGGGGTATGGAGAAAAAGCAGGAAAGGGGTACTGAGGGAATGATCAGCCATGATCTTATTGAATGATGGTGCAGGCTCGAAGGACCGAATGGCCTACTCCTGCACCTATTTTCTCTGTTTCTATGTTTCTATGCAGTCACTATTGTTTTGCAGGATAACACAGCAGCTAATTTGTGTACAGCAAATTAAATAAATGTTTAGATATGTTTTGGTTGTGCTGGTTGAGGGATAAATGATGGGAAGAACATTAGAAGAAGTTCTTGTTCATCTTCAAGTAGTATCGTAGAATTGTTTACATCCACCCCCAAAGGCAGACAGGGACTCATCCAAAATTCAGCACTTAGAAAAATACAGCATTTATCATAAATGTGTGTATTATAAATTTTGCATTGAATGCAGTGCTTTTAAAAAAAGAATTAGTCGATGTGTGTATATTGTGGATTTGCCAATTCATTTAAAGTGGAACCCCAATTATAATTGATTTACATCTTATGAAATTGGGTTATTTTTAAACTTGCTTCCAGTATATTAGTCAAGGTAAGTCACAAGATTTGTTATGAAATGCATCCTCTCAAATGCCACACCTAATGATCTGTAAATTATAATCTCAGTGCCTTTCAAAACAGGCTAACTTTTTTCTTTTGAAAATGATAGCAAAATGATATATGAGTAAAATGTGATGTAATGCCTTATGGAAATGTTATTTATGTTTAGCCCCTCTCTAGAGATTCCTTACTCCAAAATAACTTCATGCGCCTTAATGAAAAGTTAATTAAAATTGTTATGGCCTTGTTAAACTCATGCAGAATTATGCAGCCATGCAAAGTACTTTACTACAGGTCAGACTTGCCATCTGACCCAAGAGGACTTGCCGGGGCAGTTTGCCATCTGTGCTGCATTATAACTAGCAATCACTATCACCACTGCCATAGGATTCTTCCAGGCACCCAGAGGGGCATTTTCGAAGTTAGCTGTTTTGCTCTGCACTGCTCCATTATGGAAGAAAAATAAAGAGTGCCAAATTTCCAACTCGCCCAATAAATGTTTGCACATTTTTTTTATTGGATATCATTAATTACTTAATGTAAAAATGAGACCAAAGATTTTAACTCATTAAAATTTTCAAATTGCCAACTTCTGCGGGTAGTTATTTGTTGAATTAAGTTCACAGATATTGGAGTGGCTGTTTGAGTCATTCAAAATTTAAACAACAAACTGCTGACTAATGATGTGCCATGTTGTGTAAGATCAATAAACGTTTCTGGTGACTTTATCTCCCGCCTCTGACAGGAAACCATCTAGTCAGTTGTGTGAAAGGTTTACTGCATTACTCAGTTGTACAGTACAGTCATAGTCTAAGGGTGTATCAATCTCCTTATATGGCTGCATTTCACAAGAGTCAGAAAATCTTTTTGTTAATGTTTCAACTGATGTTGCCTTTTATCCAACAGTTACAGTACAAGCATCACTATTCCTATTATGGTCACAATGAATTATCATTACTTTTTAAACATTGTTTTGATCTGTTTGCTTCTACATATGATTTGTACATTTTTGGTGCTTAACCACTGGATGGTGTTTATAAGATACAAGTAGAACTGGATTGGGAGTAGTTATTGATCCCAATGCAGCACAGGAGATGAATTACCATATTCTGTTAAAATCAAACAATTGATGGAGCATCTTTGTGGTGAAGAAAGCGATATGTGAGGGGGATCAAGGACTGTTTTTCTAATAATTGTTTTACTCCAGCAGGTCCCCTGGCCAACTAAGGCAGTGATTCATACTTTGGGTGCGTTTCCACAGACATTGGCAGTCCTCCAGTTCCTCATGTAAGTGGCTATTTATGATGGAGCCTAGACAATGACTGTTAACAAGCTATTTGAAAGTGGGGGCATCAAATTTAGCCTAATCCTGTTCTCGCCTGATATCCATTCACATATACCTAAATAATAAAAACAACAATAATTTACCTACATATCGAAACCTTTAATATAGAAAATATAGTAAGGAGCTTCACAAAGGGTTAATTAGACAAAAATTGATGCTGAGGCAAAGGAGGAATTACTGGGAGGTGTGATCAAAAGCTTGGTCAAAGAGGTAAGTTTTAAGGAGAGTCTTAAAGGAGGAAGATGGTGAGACAGAGGTATTTAATCAAAGAATCATAGAATGATACAGCACAGAAGGAAGCTATTTGGCCCATAATGCCTGTGCTAGCTCTTTGGTAGATCTATCCAACTAGTCCCACTTCTCAATAGGCCTGCAACTTTATTTTCCTTCAAGTTTTTATCCAATTCCCTATTGAAAGTTACTGCTGAATCTGCTATTGAACAGCTCTATCAAAGTACGAACATATAAAAAATGAGGGGCAGTTAAATAACCTCTGGGTATTGTGTATCACAATATATACACTCTCCACCCTGGAAGAGGAGAGAAACCAGACAAAAATCCAGGCCAATTTGGGAGGAGGAAATCTGGAAAATTCATCTCCGACCCATCTAGACGATCGAAATCAGTCCAGGATATCACTCTGGCCCTAAATTCCCTGAGGTACCTACCTTTTGTAAGAGATTATATCTGCCCCAACCAGAAACAGGTCCAACTCTCATTTGAAAGAATTCAACGAATCAGCATCCAATGCAGGAGACGGCAGATTGTTCCAGAGGTCCACTATTCTCTGGGAAAATAACCACCTCCTGACATCTAACCTAGATCTGACCTTACATAACTTAAAATGTGACCTCTGGACCTCCCAATCTATTTAATTGGAACAAACTGTCAACTGGAACAAAATTCCCCTCATTATCATAACAACATAAGAATTAGGAGCAGGAGCAGGCCATCCGTCCCTTCTAGCCTGCTCCCACATTCAAAAAAGATCATGACTGATCTTTGACCTCAACTCCACGGGAGGTCGAGAGGCGGCGGCAGTCGAGGAGGTGGGAGTTCGTGGTCGCGAGGTCTACAAAAGGCCCAACGGGAGATCGGAGGCGGCGGCAGTCGAGGAGGCGGGAGTTCGTGGTCGCGAGGCCTACCGGTGCAGCTTTAGCAGGGCTGGCAAAAAAGAAGTAGAAAGAAATTGAAAGCTGATGTCACAGCCAAAGGGGTAAGTGATTGGCTGGTGATTGGTAAGTAGCTTTTCTTTTTTCTTTTCTCTATCAGTAAGTAACCTTTAGCATTGTTGTTGCCAATTTAAGTGTATCTAAGGCTTAAGTCATGGCAGGACAGCTCGGACACGTGTTATGCTCCTCCTGTACTATGTGGGAAGTCAGGGACACTTCCAGTGTTCCTGATGACTACGTGTGCGGGAAATGCATCTGCCTTCAGCTCCTGACAGACTGCATTGCGGCACTGGAGCTGCGGGTGGATGAACTCTGGAGCATCCATGATGCTGAGAATGACATGCATAGCATGTTTAGTGAGTTGGACTTACCGCAGGTAAAGGGTACACAGCCAGATAGTAAATGGGTGACCAACAGGAAGAGCAGTGCAAGGAAGGTAGTGCAGGAGTCCCCTGCGGTCATCCCCCTGCAAAGCAGATACGCTGCTTTGGGTACTGTTGAGGGGGATGACTCATCAGGGGAGGGTAGCAGCAGCCAAGTTCATGGTATCGTGGGTGGCTCTGCTGCACAGGAGGGCTGGAAAAAGAGCGGGAGAGTTATAGTGATAGGGGATTCGATTGTAAGGGGAATAGATAGGCGTTTCTGCGGCCGCAACCGAGATGCCAGGATGGTTTGTTGCCTCCCTGGTGCAAGGGTCAAGGATGTCTCGGAGCGGGTGCAGGACATTCTGAAAAGGGAGGCTGAACAGCCGGTTGCCGTGGTGCATATAGGTACCAACAATATAGGTAAAAAACGGGATGAGGTCCTACGGGACAAATTTAGGGAGCTAGGAGCTAAATTAAAAAGTAGAACCTCAAAAGTAATAATCTCAGGATTGCTACCAGTGCCACATGCTAGTCAGAGTAGGAATCGCAGGATAGCTCAGATGAATACGTGGCTTGAGGAGTGGTGTAAAAGGGAAGGATTCAAATTCCTGGGACATTGGAACTGGTTCTGGGGGAGGTGGGACCAGTACCAACCGGATGGTCTGCACCGGGGCAGGACCGAAACCAATGTTTTAGGGAGAGTGTTTGCTAGTGCTGTTGGGGAGGAGTTAAACTAACATGGCAGGGGGATGGGAACATAGAAACATAGGAAATAGGTGCAGGAGTAGGCCATTCAGCCCTTCGAGCCTGCACCACCATTCAATAAGATCATGGTTGATCATTCCCTCAGTACCCCTTTCCTGCTTTCTCTCCATATCCCTTGATCCCTTTAGCCGTAAGGACCATATCTAACTTCCTTTTGAATATATCCAATGAACTGGCATCAACAGCTCTCAGCGGCAGGGAATTCTACAGGTTAACAACTCTCTGAGTGAAGAAGTTTCTCCTCAACTCAGTCCTAAATGGTCTACCCCTTATTCTAAGACTATGTCCCCTGTTTCTGGACTTCCCCAACATCGGGAATATTCTACCCGCATCTAACCTGTCGCGTCCCGTCAGAATCTTATATGTTTCTATGAGATCCCCTCTCATCCTTCGAAACTCCAATGTATAAAGGCCCAGTTGGTCCAGTCTCTCCTCATATGTCAGTCCTGCCATCCCAGGAATCAGTCTGGTGAACCTTCGCTGCACTCCCTCAATAGCAAGAACGTCCTTCCTCAGATTAGGAGACCAAAACTGAACACAATATTCCAGGTGAGGCCTCACCATGGCCCTGTACTAAGACAGTAAGACCTCCTTGCTCCTATACTCAAAACCCTTGGCTATAGTGGCCAACATACCATTTGCCTTCTTCACCGCCTGCTGTACCTGTATGCCAACTTTCAAAGACTGATGAACCATGACACCCAGGTCTCGCTGCACCTCCCCTTTTCCTAATCTGCCGCCATTCAGATAATATTCTGTCCTCGCGTTTTTGCCGCCAAAGCAGATAACCTCACATTTATCCACATTATACTGCATCTACCATGCATTTGCCCACTCGCCTAACCTGTCCAAGTCACCCTGCAGCCTCTTAGCATCCCCCTCACAGCTCACACCACCACCCAGTTTTATGTCATCTGCAAACTTGGATATATTACACTCAATTCCCTCATCCAAATCATTGATGCATATTGTAAAGAGCAGGGGTCCCAGCACTGAGCCCTGCGGCACTCCACTAGTCACTGCCTGCCATTCTGATAAGGACCCGTTTATCCCGACTCTCTGCTTCCTGTCTGTCAACCAGTTCTCTATCCACGTCAGTATATTACCCCCAATACCATGTGCTTTGATTTTGGAACCTATGCAGGGAGACAGAGGGAAATAAAATGGAGGCAGAAGCAAAAGATAGAAAGGAAAAAAGTAAAAGTGGAGGGCAGAGAAACCCAAGGCAAAAAACAAAAAGGGCCACATTACAGAAAAATTCTAAAGGGGCAAAGTGTGTTAAAAAGACAAGCCTGAAGGCTCTGTGCCTCAATGCGAGGAGTATTCGGAAAAAGGTGGACGAATTAACTGCGCAGACAGCAGTTAACGGATATGATGTAATTGGCATCACGGAGACATGGCTCCAGGGTGACCAAGGCTGGGAACTCAACATCCAGGGTTATTCAACATTTAGGAAGGATAGGCAGAGAGGAAAAGGAGGCGGGGTGGCGTTGCTGGTTAAAGAGGAAATTAATGCAATAGTAAGGAGGGACATTAGCCTGGATGATGTGGAATCGGTATGGGTGGAGCTGCGGAATTCCAAATAGCAGAAAACGCTAGTGGGAGTTGTGTACAGACCACCAAACAGTACTGGTGAGGTTAGGGACAGCATCAAACAAGAAATAAGGGATGTGTCTAACAAAGGTACAGCAGTTATCATGGGCGACTTTAATCTACATCTTGATTGGGCTAACCAAACTGGTAGCAATGCGGTGGAGGAGGATTTCCTGGAGTGTATTAGGGATGGTTTTGCAGACCAATATGTCGAGGAACCAACTAGAGAGCTGGCCATCCTAGACTGGGTGATGTGGAATGAGAAGGGGCTAATTAGCAATCATGTTGTGCGAGGCCCCTTGGGGAAGCATGACCATAATATGGTAGAATTCTTTATTGAGATGGAGAGTGACACAGTTAATTCAGAAAATAGGGTACTCAACTAAAGGTAAGGTAACTTCGATGGTATTAGGCGTGAATTGTCTAGAATAGACTGGCAAATGATACTTAAAGGGTTGACGGTGGATAAGCAATGGCAAACATTTAAAGATCACATGGATTAACTTCAGCAATTGTACATCCCTGTCTGGAGTAAAAATAAAACGGGGAAAGTGGCTCAACCATGGCCAACTAGGGAAATTAAGGATAGTGTTAAAGCCAAGGAAGCATCATATAAACTGGCTAGAAAAAGCAACAAACCTGAGGACTGGGAGAAATTTAGAATTCAACAGAGGAGGACTAAGGGTTTAATTAAGAAGGGGAAAATAGAGTGCAAGAGGAAGCTTGCAGGGTACATAAAAACTGACTGCAAAAGTTTCTATAAATATGTGAAGAGAAAAAGATTAGTGAAGACAACGTAGGTCCCTTGCAGTTGGATTCAGGTGAATTTATAATGGGGAACAAAGAAATGGCAGACCAATTGAACAAACACTTTGGTTCTGTCTTCACGAAGGAAGACACAAATAACCTTCCGAAAGTACTGTGGGGCCGAGGGTCTAGTGAGAAGGAGGAACTGAAGGACATCCTTATTAGACAGCAAATTGTGTTAGGGAAATTGATGGGATTGAAGGCCGATAAATCCCCGGGGTCTGATAGTCTGCATCCCAGAGTACTTAAGGAAGTGGCCATAGAAATAGTGGATGCATTGGTGATCATTTTCCAACAGTCTATCGACTATGGATCAGTTCCTATGGACTGGAAGGTAGCTAATGTAACACCACTTTTTAAAAAAGGAGGGAGAGAGAAAACAGGTAATTATAGACCGGTTAGCCTGACATCAGTAGTGGGGAAAATGTTGGAATCAATCATTAAGGATGAAATAGCAGCGCATTTGGAAAGCAGTGACAGGATCAGACCAAGTCAGCATGAATTTATGAAAGGGAAATCATGCTTGATGAATCTTGTGGAATTTTTTGAGGATGTAACTAGCAGAATGTACAAGGGAGAACCAGTGGATGTGGTGTATTTGGACTTTCAAAAGGCTTTTGACAAGGTCCCGCACAAGAAATTGGTGTGCAAAATCAAAGCACATGGTATTACGGGTAATGTACCGATGTGGATAGAGAACTGGTTGGCAGACAGGAAGCAGAGAGTCACGATAAACGGGTCCTTTTCAGAATGGCAGGCAGTAACTAGTGGGGTGCCGCAGGGCTCAGTGCTGGGACCCCAGCTCTTTACAATATACATTAACGATTTAGATGAAGAGGAATTGAGTGTAATCTCTCCAAGTTTGCGGATGACACTAAACTGGGTGGCGGTGTGAGCTGTGAGGAGGACGCTAAGAGGCTGCAGGGTGACTTGGACAGGTTAGGTGAGTTGGCAAATGCATGGCAGATGCAGTATAATGTGGATATATGTGAGGTTATCCATTTTGGGGGCAAAAACACAAAGGTAGAATTTTATCTGAATGGCGGCAGATTAGGAAAAGGGGAGGTGCAACGAGACCTGGGTGTCATGGTTCATCAGTCACTGAAAGTGTGCATGCAGGTACAGCAGGCGGTGAAGAAGGCAAATGGTATGTTGGCCTTCATAGCTCGGGGATTTGAGTATATGAGCAGGGATGTCTTATTGCAGTTGTACAGGACCTTAGTGAGGCCTCACCTGGAATATTGTGTTCAGTTTTGGTCTCCTCACCCGAGGAAGGACGTTCTTGCTATTGAGGGAGTGCAGCGAAGGTTCACCAGACTGATTCCAGAGATGGCTGGGCTGTCATATGGGGAGAGAGTGGATCAACTGGGCCTTTATTCACTGGAGTTTAGAAGGATGAGAGGGGATCTCATAGAAATGTATAAGATTCTGACGGGGCTGGACAGGTTAGCTGCGGGAAGAATGTTCCCGATGTTGGGGAAGTCCAGAACCAGGGGACATAGTCTTAGGATAAGGGGTAGGCCATTTAGGACTGAGATGAGGAGAAACTTCTTCACTCAGAGAGTTGTTAACCTATGGAATTCCCTGCCGCAGAGAGTTGTTGATGCCAGTTCATTGATATATTCAAGAAGGAGTTAGATATGGCCCTTACGGCTAAGGGGATCAAGGGGTATGGAGAGAAAGCAGAAAAGGGGTACTGAGGTGAATAATCAGCCATGATCTTATTGAATGGCGGTGCCAGCTCGAAGGGCTGAATGGCCTACTCCTGTAACTATTTTCTATGTTTCTATATTTCCACTTTCGCACCAATCTCCATATCCCTTGATTCCCCTAGAGTCCAGAAATGTATCTATCTCAGCCTTGAATATACTCAGTGACTCAGCATCCATCACCCTCTTGGGGTAGAGAATTCCAAAGATTCACAACCCTCTGAGTGTTGAAATTCTTACGCATCTCAGTCTTAAATGGCTGACCCCTTAGCCTGAGAGTATGCTCCTTAGTTCTAGACTCTTCAGCCAGGGGAAACAACCTCTCAGCATTTACCCTGACAACCCCCCTCAGAATCTTATATGTTTCAATGAGATCACCTTTGATTCTTCTAAACTCCAGAGAGAGTACAGGCACAATCCACTCAATCTCTCCTCACAGGACAACTCTCTCACCCCAGGAATCAATCTAGTGACCCTTTGTTCACTGCCTCTAAAGCATGTATTCCTTTCCCAGATAAGGAGACCAAAACTGTGCACAGTACTCCAGGTGTGGTCTCGCCAAAACCCTGTACAATTGTAGTAAGACTTCCTTGCTCTTGTACTCCAACCCCCTTTGCAATAAAAGCGAACGTGCCATTTGTCTTCCGAATTGCTTGCTGTACCTGCATGCTAATTTTCTGTATTTCCTGTACGAGGGCACCTAAATTTCTCTGAGCACCGACATTTAATAATTTCTCACCATTAAAAAAATATTCTGTTTTTCCTACCAAAGTGAATAACCTCACATTTCTTCACATTATACTCCATCTGCCACCTTATTGCCCACACACTTAAGCGGTTATATCCTTTTGCAGGCTCTCTGTGTCCTCTTAACAGCTTACTTTCCCACCTAGCTTTATATCGTCAGCAAACTTGCATACATTTCATATTGGATACATTATCTTATAAACCTCAATCCAATCACTCCTAAGTCTACACTACTCTAAAGTGTAGTCTTAACTAGTCTATAAGATGCTTTATACTGGGATTTGGTCTAGTGGCCCTCCTCTGCACCTTTCTAAAGCCTCAATATCACCCACCATATGAGGAGACCAAATAAGTGAGGCCTGACCATGTGCTTGTACAAGGACAAAATAGTATGCCTCGGCTTATAATCATTTGTCCTATGAATGTATCCCAACAACCTATTTGCTCTAATTATTGCTTCACGGCATTGCACATGTACCATTAGAAATCTAAGCATGAGAATGCCCAGATCGCTTTCTTTCTCCACCTTCTTTAATGCTTTTCCCTGAAGGGTGTATGAATGTTGAACATTCACCTTGCCTACATGAATAACACTGCACTTTGCCAAATTAAACAGTCATGAGCCCAATCTCCCAACACATTAAGAACCACCTGAAGCAGTATACAGTCCCAGCACTGACACAGATCTTAGTATCACCTGCAAATTTTCCCCCAACATCTACTTCCAGATCATGAATTAAAATATAAAGAGCAATGGTCCTGACACCGATCCCTGCAGGATACCACCGGTGACCGGTCTCCAAACAGATACAAATCCATCTATAATTACTTTTTGCCTACGTCCTGCTAGCCAGTTCTCAATCCAACTAAATATATTGCCATTAATACCAGAGACTTTAATCTTGTAGAGAAGCCTATTGTGCATTACCTAATCAAAAGCTTTTTGGGAGTCGAAGTACTAAGGACTCAAGTTTCGGTTCGAGCAACTAGTTTAGTATGGAGTATCTTAGAAATTGCAATTCTCGGCATTTAGTTTGCTCCAATTCTAGTTAGTTAGAATAGTTTCATTTTAGAACAGTTTTTTTTTCAAAAGGGGGCGTTACCAGCCACTTGCGCCGGTTTTGCAAGTTTAGGCAGCGAAAACTTACTCCAAACTAACTTAGAATGGAATAAGTGTAGATTTTTGTGCACTCAGAAAAACCTTGACTACTTTTTAGGAATTAGGCGCAGGGAGTGAGAGATAGGGAGGGGGAAGGGAAGTTAGAGGGAAGTTAGGGGATTTTACAAGCATTAAACACTTCACTTTTACCAATAAAGAGCCATCATCAATAATAAATGATAAATAGATCAATTTTAAAAAAAATGTTTCCTACCTCTTCATCGAAGCAGCGGCAGCAGGCACTGAGCTGCAATATTTCGGCCGTTCGGCCAGGGGATAGGGTCGGCCACAGCAAAGCGAGCTGCGATATTTCAGTCGTTCGGCCAGGGGATGGGAAGGCCTGAAAAACACCGGGAGGGAGAGCCAGCCAGCCAGCACCTTTGAAAGTTTAATTTTTACTTCAATTATAGGTGCTGCATTATCAACACCATGGATTATGCAATGGTTCTCCATCAATTCGCTGCATAGGAGAGAATTGATTAGAGCTCACCACACCAGGAGCGTCATAGCCCGTAGGCTGATGGGCAGGCCTTACCCACGGACAATATCGAGTCAGGCATTCGTACCTGGACATGAGCGAGGATGATTGTGTCAAATGGCTGCATTTCCGCAGAGAAGTTGTCGTTGAGATCTGTGATATAATGAGAGCAGATTTACAGCCGAGAAGCAGAATGCCGACTGCCTTGTCTGTTGAAGTGAAGGTTACAGCTGCACTTTCCTTCTATGCCTCGGGCTCGTTTCAGGCTACAACTGGAGATGTGTGCGCCATCTCTCAACGTGCAGTATATGCCTGCGTTTATCAGGTCACGGCTGCACTGTATACGCGGAGGAATGACTTCATCAAGTTCCTAATGACCGACCAAGCAATGCATGACATGGCTGTGGGCTTCTCTAGGATTGCTGGCTTCCCAAAGGTACAGGACTGCATTGGTTGTACCCACATCGTCTTGCGAGCACCTGTGGAGGATGCCGAGCAGTACAGAAATAGAAAAGATTTCCACTCCATTAATGTGCAGCTCGTGTGTGACGACAAGCAGCGCATCATGTCAGTCGATGCAAGATACCCTGGCAGCACCCATGATGCGTTCATCCTATGCGACAGCGTTATATCTGACATGTTTGAGCAGCAGCCAGAAGGGCAGAGCTGGCTACTGGGAGACAAAGGGTACATCCTCGCCACCTGGCTCATGACGCCCTTATGGACCGAAGCTGACCATCAATACATGTCACACATTGCGATGCGCAGCATCATAGAGAGGACCGTTGGCATCTTGAAACAGCATTTCCGATGCCTGGACCATTCCGGACACCACTTGCAATACCCCCTGAGATTGTCGGTCAGTTCACTGTTGTGTGCTGCATGCTGCATAACTTAGCCATCATGAGGCAGAAGGAGCTGGTAGTGGAACCAGAAGACCCACATGAGGGGAGAGTGCCTGATGATAGTATTTTGGAAGAGCAGGATGAGGATGATGACGGCGATCAGGAAAGCATGCAAGTGCCTGATACCGGAGCACCGAGGTTGGAGGAGGGCCGTCCATCGTGCTTCTTCAATGATTGCTCAAGCCCTGCGCCAGCAGCTCATCCGTGAACGCTTCAATTATTGATGCCTGAGGGCTCAGCGACAACTGTTCCGCATGGACATATTTATTTTTTGGAGTTGTGTTGTGTTATTGGAAGATAATTCAGTTTTAATGTAAAAATATTTTATCGAAAAGTTCAAGTTAGTGTAATAAAATATTTCTTGTATCAAACTTTATTTTAATATGACTATTTAAGATCACTTAAGATGACCAGGTGAGGAATGTCTCCCACAAGTTCACCCCCTGTGATCAAGGTGTGCATTTCTTAGGTGTATACAGTATGCAGTGTTGTTATGAAGGTTACAGTTACATGAAGGTTACATACATGACATCACCTCCCCCCCCCCCCCCCCAACGTCTTATGAGGTCAAAGATTAAGTCTTTCAGGTGGTCGACGCTCTCTCGTGGAGCGCCGCAGTTGCAGCTCTGGTTGTTGAGCCTTGGGATGCGTCTCTGTCACCTGTGGTGATTTTGGCTTGTCCGGCTGGCCACAGGGACTGTGCTTGCTGCTGAATATACTTGTTGTTCGTTCACTGGCAGTGATGTGGGCAACATCTCATGATCTTCTTCAGGTTCCTCAGTGTCCATGCTGAACCTTTTTTTTACTTGGTCCAGATGCATGCGGCATATCTGTCCATTGTTAAGTCTGACCACTATGACCCTATTCCCCTCTTTGCCAATTACAGTACCTTCAAGCCACTTAGGCCCCAAAGAGTGATTAAGAACAAATACAGGGTTATCGATTTCTATAAATCTCCCCTTTGAGTTACGGTCATGGCACTCATTTTGGGACTGGCGCTTGCCCTCAACAATGTCTGACAGGACAGGATGAATGAGGGACAGCCGAGTTTTAAGTGTACGTTTCATGAGTAGTTCCATGGGCGGGACTCCCATGAGCGAATGCAGTCGGGACCTATAGGCTAGCAGGAGGCGCGATAGGCGGCATTGAAGGGAGGGTCCTTGAATCCGGAGCATGCCCTGTTTTATGATTTGGACTGCACGTTCCACCTGGCCATTGGAAGCTGGCTTGAATGGTGCCGTCCTGACATGTTTGATGCCATTACCCGACATGAACTCCTGGAATTCATAGCTCGTGAAACACGGGCCGTTGTCACTAGCCATGGGTCGCAAAGACCGCATGCAGACTCTCCACAGTGGTGGATGTCGTGCACGAATTCAATATGATGCACTCGATCCATTTTGAGTACGCGTCAACAACAATGAGGAACATTTTTCCCATGAACGGGCCCGCGTTGTCTACACGAATACGTAACCATGGCCTGGTGGGCCAGGGCCATGGGCTGAGTGGGGTCTCCCTGGGGGCATTGCCCAGCTGGGCACACGTTGTGCACCTGCGAACACAGTGTTCCAGGTCTGCATCAATTCCCGGCCACCATACATGTGACCGGGCAATGGCCTTCATCAGCACGATGCCTGGGTGCTCGCTGTGGAGTTCCCTGATGAATGCTTCCCTTCCCTTCTGGGGCATGACTACACGGTTGCCCCATAGTAGGCAGTCGTCTTGGATGGAGAGCTCATCCATCCATCGGTGAAACGGTCTGATCTCCTCGGGGCATGCTCCGTGTGTGGGCGCCCAATCCCCAGTCAGGACACATTTCTTAATCAAGGACAGGAGGGGATCTCTGTTGATCCAGATTTTGATCTGGCGGGCTGTGATGGGGGAGCCTGCGCTGTCAAAGGCTTCAACGGCCATGACCATCTCAGCGTTTTGCTCCACTGCCCCCTCAGTGGTGGCCAGTGGAAGCCTGCTGAGCGCGTTAGCGCAATTTTCGGTGTCTGGCCAGTGCTGTATGGTGTAGTCATACGCAGCCAGCGTGAGAGCCCATCACTGTATGCGAGCTGGCGCATTGGCATTGACAGCTTTGCTGTCTGACAACAGGGATGTTAACGGCTTGTGGTCCGTTTCTAACTCGAACCTTCTGCCAAAAAGGTACTGGTGCATCTTTTTCACCCCGTAGACACATGAGAGTGCTTCCTTTTCAACCATCCCATATCCCCGTTCTGCTTGGGAGAGCAACCTGAAGACATAAATGTTAGTGAAAATAAATTCACATAGACTCTGGTAAAGTAAGAGAGACAACTTTATTGCTAACAGAGCTCTGGGAGAAGAGTTGAGATCCTGCGACCTGCGAAGCACCTTCTCCCCGAGTGCCGAGGGGTTATAAGCAGTTTACAGAGGGCGGAATACAATCATTTAAATTCATTTACATACAACCAATCAATCCATATGGCAACGCAATTCATTTACATACAACCAATCATATTGTTGCACAACTTTTTAGTCCTAGTGAAACCTGATAGCATGATGCGAGTTTGGGGGCCCTTCCTCTTTTCTTCTTTTGTGGTTAGTTATTCTGTTGCAAAGCTTTCTATGAAACAGTGGCCTGCACCTAGCCATGAGTCACTTGTTGCTGCAGAGTTCATATCAGAGACAGCAGATAGGCTTCTTGGTACAAAGTTCATTTAGTGAAAAGGCAGATAGTTGGCTTACCCCATCATGCTTTGCTATGTCCGAAAATCCACTCCAACATAAGCCACAGGTTGGAGTTGGCCCTCATCATTACTCTGCTGCAACACGCACCCAACCCCATAGGATGATGCATCACATGTCAAAACCAATTTCTTACAGGGGTTGTATAGAGTCAACAGCTTATTAGAACAAAGCAGGTTCCGCGCCCGATTGAAAGCTCGTTCCTGACAGACCTCCCAAAACCAATCGCAACCCTTACATAGGAGCATGTGTCGCGGCTCCAACAATGTGCTTAAGTTCGGCAGAAAGTTCCCGAAATAGTTCAAGAGTCCCAGAAATGAACGCAACTCCGACATGTTGCCGGGCCTGGGCGCACGACGGATTGCCTCCGTTTTGGATTCGGTAGGCCGGATCCCGTCTGCAGCAACCCTCCTGCCCAAAAACTCGACCTCTGGGGCCAAAAACACACACTTGGACTTCTTTAGTCGCAGGCCTACCCGGTCCAGTCGGCGTAGCACCTCCTCCAGATTGTGGAGGTGTTCCTCGGTGTCTCGACCCGTGATAAGGATGTCGTCCTAAAATATGAATGCTGCAGGGATTGATTTGAGCAGGCTTTCCATGTTCCTTTGAAAGATAGCTTCCGCTGATCGACTGCCAAACGGACACCTGTTGTAGACAAACAGCCCCTTGTGCGTGGTGATGGTGGTCAGTAGCTTGGATTCTTCGGCCAGTTCCTGGGTCATGTAGGCTGAAGTGAGGTGCAACTTGGTGAACAGCTTGCCGCCTGCCAGCGTGGCAAAAAGATCCTCCGCTCTCGGAAGCGGGCATTGGTCTTGTAGTGACACTCAGTTGATAGTGGCCTTGTAGTTGCCACAGATCCTGACCGAGCCATCCATTTTTAAGGCAGGGACGATTAAATTCAATGGGCGAAATTATGCCCTCTCTTAGCAACCTGTCCAACTCACTCTCAATTTTCTCCCGCATCACATACGGCACAGCTCTGGCTTTGTGGTGCACTGGTCTGGCATCCGGGGTGATGCGTATCACTACTTTGGTACCTTTGAAAGTCCCGACGCCAGGTTGAAATAGTAACTCAAATTTCTGTAGGACCTGTGAGCATGAACTTCGCTCCACAGATTAAATGGCATGCACATCCCCCCATTTCCAGTTCATCTCGGCTAGCCAGCTCCTCCCCAAAAGCGCGGGACCATTTCCCGGGACAATCCAGAGTGGCAGCCGATTCTCTGATCCATTATGTGTGACCACCAACATTGCACTGCCTAGCACTGGGATGATCTATTTGGTGTACGTCCGTAATTGCGTGTCAATGTATTCTAGTTTGGGTCTGCTGTCTCTGAGTGGCCATAGTTTCTCGAATTGTTGGACACTCATAAGTGACTGGCTGGCCCCTGTGTCCAGCTCCATGCATACTTTGATGCCGTTTAATATGACTTTCATCATCATAGGTGGCGTTTTGGTATATGAACTGTGGATGTTTGCCACATGAACCCGCTGAACTTCAGCGTCCATTGCTTTGTCCCAAGCATCAACCTGCCTTGCAGACCCCTCTTCTGGTTCATCTGCCTCATAAATTAGCCTCGCTGCGGGCTTCCTGCACATTCTGGCTAAATGTCCACTGAAGTTACAATTTCTATCGATAAATTGTTGAAACCTGCAGGTTTTTGCAGCATGTCTGCCCCCGCACCTCCAGCATGAGCTGAGATTGTTGTAAACAAAAGAGCTGTCACCAGGCATTCCTCTCTCATTGTGTCTTTAGAAACATAGAAACATAGAAAATAGGTGCAGGAGCAGGCCATTCAGCCCTTCTAGCCTGCACCGCCATTCAATGAGTTCATGGCTGAACATGAAACTTCAGTACCCCCTTCCTGCTTTCTCGCCATAACCCTTGATCCCCCGAGTAGTAAGGACTTCATCTAACTCCCTTTTGAATATATTTAGTGAATTGGCCTCAACTACTTTCTGTGGTAGAGAATTCCACAGGTTCACCACTCTCTGGGTGAAGAAGTTTCTCCTCATCTCGGTCCTAAATGGCTTACCCCTTATCCTCAGACTGTGACCCCTGGTTCTGGACTTCCCCAACATTGGGAACATTCTTTCTGCATCTAACCTGTCTAAACCCGTCAGAATTTTAAACGTTTCTATGAGGTCCCCTCTCATTCTTCTGAACTCCAGTGAATACAAGCCCAATTGATCCAATCTTTCTTGATAGGTCAGTCCCGCCATCCCGGGAATCAGTCTGGTGAACCTTCGCTGCACTCCCTCAATAGCAAGAATGTCCTTCCTCAAGTTAGGAGACCAAAACTGTACACAATACTCCAGGTGTGGCCTCACCAAGGCCCTGTACAACTGTAGCAACACCTCCCTGCCCCTGTATTCAAATCCCCTCGCTATGAAGGCCAACATGCCATTTGCTTTCTTAACCGCCTGCTGTACCTGCATGCTAACCTTCAATGACTGATGTACCATGACACCCAGGTCTCGTTGTACCTTCCCTTTTCCTAATCTGTCACCATTCAGATAATAGTCTGTCTCTCTGTTTTTACCACCAAAGTGGATAACCTCACATTTATCCACATTATACTTCATCTGCCATGCATTTGCCCACTCACCTAACCTATCCAAATCACTCTGCAGCCTAATAGCATCCTCCTCACAGCTCACACTGCCACCCAACTTAGTATCATCCGCAAATTTGGAGATACTGCATTTAATCCCCTCGTCTAAATCATTAATGTACAATGTAAACAGCTGGGGCCCCAGCACAGAACCTTGCGGCACTCCACTAGTCACTGCCTGCCATTCTGAAAAGTACCCGTTTACTCCTACTCTTTGCTTCCTGTCTGACAACCAGTTCTCAATCCACGTCAGCACACTACCCCCAATCCCATGTGCTTTAACTTTGCACATTAATCTCTTGTGTGGGACCTTGTCGAAAGCCTTCTGAAAGTCCAAATATACCTCATCAACTGGTTCTCCTTTGTCCACTTTACTGGAAACATCCTCAAAAAATTCCAGAAGATTTGTCAAGCATGATTTCCCTTTCACAATTACTCTTGAGCACTCTGTTAATGGGTGTCAATGGCCCCATCCCGGGATGCATTGTCCACCGTGATGGCGTAAATGTCTATTCAACCTGCCATTGTCTCTGTTGAGGACCCAATCTGGAGTCTGTTGCTGCCTGGGTGGTGTCGAATAGCCCTTGCCTGCCTGCAGGGTTCTGAGTTGTGTTTACAATGTTAACTCCCTGATCCATCGCCACATTGGAAGCAGAGTTGTCTGCGTATATTATCTTGGTTTCCTCCTCCCTCGCCATGAAGGTCTGAGCCATCAACTGCGCCACTTCCAAGGTCAAGTCCTTGGTCTCAATTAGCTTTCTGAAAATCCTGGCATGACCAATGCCCTCAATAAAGAAATCCCTTAACATCTCACCCCTGCAGGCATATGTGAACTTACAGAAGCTGGCCAAGCGCCGAAGGTCTGCAATGAATTCCGGTCTGCTCTGTCCTTCCCGACGTCGGTGTGTATAGAATCGGTGTTGCAACATGTTTATACTGCTCGATGGTTTGAGGTGCTCACCGATCAGTTTGCTGAGCTCTTCAAAGGTTTTGTCCGCCGGCTTCTCGGGTGCGAGCAGGTCTTTCATCAGTGCGTACGTCTTAGGTCCACAGCTGGTCAGTTGATGCGCCCTTCGCTTGTCAGCCACTGCATCTCCCAGCCAGTCCTTCGTGACAAAACTCTTCTGGAGCCTCTCAATGAAATCGTCCCAGTCCTCACCAACACAGTACCATTCCTCTGTGCTACTGGTGGCCATTCTCGTGAGTCGTTGATTCCCGTTTCTCGTCGCCAAACGTAATGTCCTTACACACTAAGATAAATTCCCACGAGGCACATTCTGCAGACCCTTGCCTTTCACTCTGTGACCTGAACCTTTATTCACAGGATCAAGAAGTGATGACCCTGCGTGGGACCTCCCTTTATATACCTGGATGACCAGGCGAGGAGTATCTCCCACAAGTTCACCCCCTGTGGTCAAGGTGTGCATTTCTTAGGTATATACAGTATGCAGTGTTGTTATGAAGGTTACAGTTACATGTAGGTTACATACTTGACAATCCGAAATTGTTGAACTCAAGGCTGTAAAGTGCGGGACTAACTTTTTCCATGCGAGTGGCGAGAACAGCAGGACATGAGACCCCGACTCTCTCCCCGCCGGCCGGTGTGGGCCAAATACTGGCGGGAGAGGGCCGATAGTGGCGGGAATGAGCCGATAGTGGCAGGAGGGGGCCGATGGTGGCGGGAGGCGGTGGGTCTGGGCCCGACGGCGAGAGAGAGACTAGGGGGGGAGAGAGAGAAGTATGACCCCATACCATACCAGAAGTGGGACCCTGCGACCGACTGTGCCTCCTGCTGAGCCGTGAGTTTCAAGCGGCAGCGGGTGGGGGGGGGGGGGCGATGGAGAGAGAGCGTGCTTGGGAGGGGAGAGAGAGCAAGGTTGGGGGAGGGAGAGAGAGAGAGAGAGCTTGGGGGAGTGAGAAAGAAAGATAGAGCGTGGGGGAGGGAAAGAGGGAGAGCTTGGGAGGAGAGAGTGAGCTTGGGAGGGGAGAAAGAGCGAGCATGGGAGGGGGGAGATAGAGAGAGAGCTTGGGAGGGGAAAGAGAGGAGAGAGAGAGAGAGAGAGCTTGGCGGGAGGAGAGAGAGCTAGGGAGGGAGGAGGCAGAGAGAGAGAAAGCTGGGGGGTGGGGGGGAGAGAGAGTTTGGGGGGGAGAGAGTTTGGGGGGGGAGAGAGTTTGAGGGGGAGTGGGGGAGAGAGAGTGTGGGTGATAGAGAGTTTGAGGGGGAGGGGAGGAGAGAGAGTGTGGGGGAGAGAGAGTTTGGTGGGGGAGAGAAAGAGAGAGAGCTTGGGGGGAGAGAAAGAGCTTGGGGGAGAGAGAGAGCTTGGGAGGGGAGAGAAGGCTTGGGAGAGGAAGTGAGAGCTTGGAAAGGGAGAGAGAGAGAGCTTGTGAGAGAGAGTGAGAGCTTGGGAGGGGAGAGAGAGAGAGAGAGCTTGGGAGGAGAAAGAGAGAGAGAGAGAGAGTGCATGGGGGTGGGGAGGGGAGAGAGTGCTTGGGGGGTGGGGGGAAGAGAGAGTTTGTGGGGGTGGGGCAGAGAGAGGTTGCGGGAGGAGGGTGGAGAGAGAGTTTGCTGGGGAGGGTGGAGGGAGAGTTTGGGGGAGAGAGAGTTGGGGGGGGAGAGAGAAAGAGAGCGAGGGAGAGACCTTGGGGAGAGAGAGAGTGAGCATGCAGGGTGGAGAGAGAGCTTGGGGGAGGGGGGGGGCAGAGAGAGCCGGGAGAGGAGTTGGGAAGAGAGTTTGGGGGAGGGGAAATGAGTGAGTGGCTGTGGGGAGGAGGGGGCGAGTGAGGCTGGGGGGAGAGAGAGCCTGGAGGAAAGAGAGAGAGAGAGAGAGAGAGAGAGTGAGAGCCGGGCGGGGGGGGGGGGGAGGGAAATCGGAGGGGAAAGAGGGAACTCAGGGAAGACAGATCATGTTCTTCCAAATCCCTACAAGAGACATCGTTGGAGTGGATGATATCCAGAAGTCACGACACTGTCACTGTTCACTTCATACCCAATAAACCTGTTTACAATCCATACACAATGCCCCGTCTATCGTGGGAGGGGGCAGTGAGGAAGCATTTGGACAGGGGTAAGGCACTTCAGCTGGGGAAGGCATGCATTTGGACTGGGGTAAGGCACTTTGGCTGGGAGAGGGATGTCCTTGGACTGGGGTAAGACACTTTGGCTGGGGAAGGGATGTACTTTGACTGGGGTAAAGGAATTTGGCTGACCCTTGCTGTCTTCTGGTGAACTCTGTCTTCTGTCGCTTCAGGAAATCAAAGTGGATTGAGTTACAATTTGCAAGTTCAGTGAGACCTTGGGACGGGCAGATCCAGTGACACATTCCTGGAAACTTCAGGGCGTGGCTTATTCTCCAAGGGGACCAATCAGAAATAGGGGATGGTGCCTGGTGGCCATTTTTGCAGTACAAATAAGCACGTCCGTAATAGAAAGATAGGCTGTTGTTCCTCAAGCTTTCGTTGAGCTTCATTGGAACATGGTAAAAGGCCAAGGACAGAGAGGTCAGAGTGAGAGTGGTCCGGAGAATTAAAATGACAGGCGACCGGAATCTCAGGGTCCCGCTTGTGGACTGAATGGAAGTGTTCCACAAAGCGATCACCCACTCTGCGTTGTGGAGTCCACATCGAGAGCAGCGAATACAGTCTACTAAATTGAAAGAGGTACAAGTAAATCGCTTTTTCACCTGGAAGGAGTGTTTGGGGCTCTGTACGGTGGGAAGGGAGGAGGTCAAAGAGCAGGTGTTGGATCGCCTGCATTTGTATGAGAAGGTGCCATGGGAAGGGGAGTCGGTGTTGAGGGTGATAGTGGAGTGGACCAGGGTGTTGCAGAGGGAGCGGTCCCTTCAAAAAAGGAGGGTAAGATGTGTTTGGTGGTAGCATCACGCTGGAGGAGGCAGAAATGGCAGAGGATGATCCATTGAATGTGAAGGCTGGTCGGGCGGAAGGTGAGGACAAGGGGAACCCTATTGTGGTTTTGGGAGGGAGGGGAAGGTGTGAGAGCAGAAGTGTGGGAAATGGACCAGATCATTTAGATGGAGGTCATCCCTCCTTATCAACTTACCTTGTCCATTGGACATGTCCCAATTGTCAATGAAGTGGAGCTACTTCTTTTTACAAAGATCTCAATGCCAATTGTTGAATCCTATGATTCAGCTGTTCCTCTCCAGCAATTTGGACATGACTAGTAATAGCCTGGAGATGACTACTCTTGCACCCTTCTGCTGCAAGTCAGCTATGAAGTCTTTGTAGGAATCCTGCAAAACAAGTGGATTTCTATCCATTATATCATTAGTACCAATATGTAAACCAACTACAGTACCTTGCCACTCACCTCTGTTCAGATCATCCATACGATCCCGGAGATCAGCTACCTTGGCCCCTGGAAGACAAAAGACTGCTCATGACAGAGCCTTACCTCTACATGGGGCTCCAAGTACTTTTCAATTACCTTAGTAAGGGAATTCCAGAGTATGGAGCCTCGGCAACTAAAGACCCAGTTGACAGTGATGGACCAAAGTGAGGGTACTCGATGTTAACATCAGAGAAATGGAGTGTTCAAAGGAGAGATTGTATGGCAGTAGTAGGTTATAGAGATATGGAGAGATGAGGCCATGGGGGGACTTAAACACAACGATGAGGAGTTTAAATTTGAGCCATGAAGGGCTGGGAGCCAATGTAGCTCAGCAAGGATAGGGTTGATGGGTGAGCATGCTTCATGCCCATTTCAAGGCTACAAACGGGCTTAAAGCAATTTCCACCCCAATATGTAACAATCTGAAGGCCAGGAGACTGTGTTGGGATGAAGTATACTCACAGCGTGGAATCAGCTCGGAAGTGCCACTGATTAATATTCAGGGAGATGAATAAAATCCCAGGTGAGACTAATATAATTACAGTTATAAAGGAGATGGATATTTGGGGGATGTGTCACCCAGTCACCTGGAACTTGTTTGATTGCCTTTGGAGTTCGGAGAGCAATTTCACAGAGTTTTATTCTAAATTGGCCTAAGTTGTTTTATTTTTTTGCCTTTCCGAGGAGATTGTGTGGCTGGTGAGTGGGAGGCCCGAGCGGGTGGAAGTCACAGTGTTCAAGGGTTACACCTTGATAGTACAGGACACTCTCAATGGAACATCTGATCTTTCCTGTCCTTTATTTTCATGTTTTGTAGGTTTGGAGTCAGAAATAATACATGCACTTCCAGTAAATTTCACGGTCAGGATGGCCAAGGAATATTGGGCTCAAAATTGCCCAGGAGTTGCTCCGTTTTTTTTTGAGCAATTTGATTTTTCTGGAGTATCTTAAAAATCCCGACTTTGCACATTCAATTTGCAACAGTGCAAGTGAGTTAGTTCAGATTTTTTTTGGTTTAGTTTAGTTTTTTTCAAAAGGGGGCGTTACCAGCCACCTATGCCCATTTTTGGCCATTTAGGCCACTTTGAACAGCTAATAGTTATTCCAAACTAACTTAGACCAGCATATGTGGCCATTTGTGGCCGCACAGAAAACACTTGCGAAAACTTAAGAAATCAGCTCAGGTAGGTACATTGGAGGTCAGCAGAACTTAATGACTTGACAAAAGAATGTGAATAGGATCAAACAGCTATACAGGACATCATATGACAAACTTTGCAAAGTTAATTTACTTTTCAACAGAAGCATTCATGGAAGTTTAAACTACAAAAATAAAAGAAGTAAAGAGACATATTTACATAATTTTTTGAAAATATCTAAATAAAAAATAGAAGTACCTCGTGTTCAAAGTTCTTATGTTCTTATGTAGGAAAGTATTTTCATCAACAGGGTTAAGGAAAGTCTTGAGTAAGCTCATTAAAATTACTGGCTACACAATTATCACCCCCCACCCGGGATCAAAACTCCCCCCCCCACCGGATAAAAACTCCCCCTCCCCCATCAAAACTCTCCCACTACCCCCCCCCCCAGATCAAAACTCCGCCCACCCCCACCCCCGGATCAAGACGCTTCCGCCCCACCCCCACTCCCCTCCCCAGATCAAAACTCCACCCCTCACCCCCCACTCCCCAGATCAAAACTCTCCCCACCGGATCAAAACTCTCCTCCCCCCCCCCATCCCCTCCGGATCAAAACTCTCCCCGCACCAACCTGTTTGTTGTAGCCTTAGCCCGGGAAGGCAGCGACCCGGCCTGTCCGGCAAGCCACTCAGCCCGCAATAGGGGCGGGACGCATCGGGTCCCACGCTGCAGCACTCCAACGCACATGTGCAGAGTTGCCGGCACTGTTTCTGACGCAGGGTCCTAGCTCCGCCCCCTCAATCGACTGGCCATGCAGTGCCAAGCCCCGGGAGAGGCAGCACAGCGTCCAGAATCGGGAAAGATTTTTAGGCGCCGTTTTCAGTCCACAAAGTCGGCTCATCTGTGGTGAGTGCGCCGAAAAAAGGGGTGAGCCAAATTTGAGCCCATAAAGATTAATTCTAGTGTCCTTACCAATGTTACTGCTGAAGTTAGCTAATTCAGCACTGACCAGCGATCAAATCTGATAGCTTTTTGGACTGTATAACATTTGCCCACTGGGGGAATTGAGATCTTAATTTTAGGAAAGAACTAACTTGCATTTATGTAGCGCTTTCTCATATTTTCAGGACATCTTAAAGTGTGTCACATGCAATGAATTACTTTTGAAGTGTTATGTGGGTCAATGTGACAGCCAATCTGCTCACAGCAAGGTTCCACAAATAGCAATGTGATAACTGACCAGTTAATCTGTCCAAATAATGCCATGGGATCTTTTAAATCCACCTGGACTGCTTTAACAGACAGATGGGGCCTCGCTTTAAAGCTGCTTGCAATAGCTAGTGTAGTGTCTGTAAGCATTCTAGTAATGACTCCACGAGGTAAGGTATTGCACTTGAACAGTTGCGACCTTAGTCCATTTATTACAGCTCCTGAATGATGTTACAGTAAGGTGGGCTCCCTTTTATACCTGGTTACCTGCAGTGTACAGGTGACCTCTAGGTCTCCACAAGTTGCACCCTCTGGTGGTCCAGGCATATTGTATACAGTGTAAAGATACATTCATTGGTCTTATGTAACTGTACATTGAGTGTACAGGGTATATACATACACAATATCACTCCCCCCTAAGTCTTGTGCCCCTGGCCTTTCCACTGGGTGCTCTGGCCTTTGACTTGAGTGCCCAAAGTTCTTGCACTTTGTCTGTGCTTGGGAATGGCTCTCTCCCTGTGGATCCCCAAGTCCTTATTGCCACAACATTGGGAAATGGTCAGCAGTGGACGGTTGAAGGTTGAAGTGGGGGTTTGTGTGGGTTCTGGGTGTGATCCATGTGTGTCCATGGCTACATACCTCCATTCCCCCCCCCTACCATACATAGACCATGTGTGTAGTCGACATTTGCATTTACATACATGTACAGAGAATGGAGAAAAAAAAGTAGGATTGGTTACGTCCCTGTTTGGGTTGAGCAGTAGTGGAACAAGTACAAGTACATTTTACAGGTAAGGTACATATGTGGTATTACAGTCTTGCCCCTGGGGTATAGGTGCAGATGGGTGAGGATGCTAGTTCCAGAGTAACCAGAATGTGTCCAGGTTGTCTGATGGCGGCGCTATGCCCCCTGCCAGCTGGGATCGCTTCCTTGGCTGGGTCTCAGGGCCTTTGCCGTTGCCTACTGGTGGGCAGAGCCACAGGAATGTGTGGCCTCCCTGTCCTCCTTTGAGGGCTGTAGGATCTCCCTGCTGCCCTTCAACTGTAGTGGGAGTCTGGTCATCCCAGGTCCCATCGGGAGGGCTGGAGGGTGCTGGCCTCTTGCACCCAGTCCTGGCCCTGGTGACCAGAGAGGTAGGGCCGATCTGGGGCAGGTTGCCAGTAGTGGTGCCTGTGCCGTCCGCTGGTCACTGGCCCCGCAGTGGGTAAGCTCCCACTGTGTGTGGCCACATTCCCTGGGGCATCACATTGGTTCCCGGAGGCACAGGCTACATGATCGGGTAGCCCACTGGACCTGGGTGCTTCAAACGGGAGGTTGCCCTTGGTTTTGTCGGCGTGCATATTGAACCCGGCATCACACATTATTCCATCGTTTACATTCATGATACATTGGCTCCAATTGCACTCAGATACTAATTCACATTTGTCAATGGCATCTTTTCCCTCAATTACATATTTTCCCTGTATATTACCAGCATCGCTGTACAATGTTACATTTAGATACTTGTATTCATCAATTACATCTTTTCCACGCATCCTACCGGCATCGCTGTTCAACGGTACATTTAGATACTTGCATTTGTTAATTACATCTCTCACATTAGTATCACCGGCATCGCTGTACAAAGAGTGGAACTGTCCCTTTAATTGTTCTGGGTTGCTGGTCCCCTTTAAGAGGGCCTTGCAATCTTTACCCCAATCCGGTTGGCTGCTCGGCATCACTTGTTGCTTCCTCAATGCTGCCCCTCGTGGTCTGGTCGCAGCCATCTTGTTTTCAGGTGCTTCGCCTCATGGTGCGGGCGCCATCTTTTCTCCCTGCACGAGGTAGGCTGCGGTGATCCTTTTCTCCCCAGGTTCTGCCACTGAGGCCAGGGGTTTACCTTCTGCGTCGATCTTCTCCCTTCGGAGTCCTGCCACGGCCTGTAAAGTGAGGTCTGGTCGTTCAGGTTGGATCACCTCGCCGTTGGGTAGTGTGGTCTGTGTCGTTGCCGCGCAGTCGGGTTGGACGGTAGGATCTTCAGGTGCTGTGATGGATCCAAATTTGGGGCCGCATTGGACGTCGATCGCCGGGGCCTGGAGGCTTTCCCAGCTCCAACAGATTTGGATTTGCTTCATCCAACTTCTTCCTAGCAGCGTTGGACCATCACCAGCAACGATCCACAAAGGTAGCTTGTGCATTGCGCCGCCATAGGACACCTGGATATCCATGCTGACAATGACTGGGATGGTGTCGTTTGTGTAAGTGAGCAGCTTCACCTGGATTGGTAGCATTTTAGGTTGTTCGATAGGGTTGTCCCAGTGTTTCTCGAAGGCCACCTGGTTCATTAGCAATTGGCTCTCCCCTGTGTCGACCTCCATTGAGACTGGAACACCGTTGATTACAACTTCTATTTTCAACAGGGAACTCTTGGTGGAGCAGGTAAACACTCCGTACACCTCTTCCTGGGGCTGAGCTGCCTCCTGGATTCTCTCTTCATCTTCATCAGCACTGGAGCCCGGGTGATCGACCAACTCTTCAGTGACTCTGTGAGTAAAATTTCTTTTACACATTCACTGTAGATGGCCTTTAGTGTTACAGCCTTTGCAAGTATAGTCTCTGTATCGGCATTGGTGGGCTCTGTGATTTCCTCCACGGCGCCAGCATGGGTCTGGCCAGTTGGCCACCTGCGGCGGACTCAGGGTTGTGGGACTTGGGGGTCACAGTCTTGCCTCTGAAAGGTGGCATTCGGTTCACTGTGCTTGCCGTGTTGGAGTCCTGGGGTTGAGTCATCATCCTTCTGGAATCGCAGGCTGAGGCCATGAATGCTTGGCTCACATTAATTGCCTTCTGTAGGGTGATGGTGGTGTCCGCAGTGAGCAGCCTGTGGAGGAGGCCTTCGTGGCCGATTCCAATAACAAAGATGTCCCTCAGTGCTTCGGTGAGGTGGTCGCAAAAATCACACGGTATAGCCAATCATCTCAGGTCTGCAGCATAATTTGCGATTTCTTGGCCTTCAGGCTGCCGGTGTGTGTAGAACCGGTGTCTGGCTGTGAGGATGCTCTCTTTTGGCTTGAGCTGTTCCTCTATCAACTTTACGAGCTCCGCGAATGGTTTCGTTGTCGTCTTCTCTGGGGCTAGCAAATCCCTGACAAGTCCATGAACGGTGAGCCCACAACTGCTGAGCCGGATGGCTCGGCGCTTATCAGCCAATGAGGTTGGTGTGTCTCCAGCCAGGTTGTTCACTATGAAGTAGCGTTCTAGCCTTTCCACAAAGGCATCCCAATCTTCCCCATCAGCGAATTGTTGAAAGTTGCCAAGGTTAGCTATTTTTCGCGTAGAATTCGTATTCTCGTCGCCAATTGTAGCGTCTGTACGCATTCTCGTAATGACTCCACGAGGTAAGGTATTTGAACTGTTGTGACCTTAGTCCATTTATTGCAGCTCCTGAATGAGGTTACAGTAAGGTGGGCTCCCTTTTATACCTGGTTACCTGCGGTGTACAGGTGACCTCTAGGTCTCCAACAGTTGCACCCTCTGGTGGTCCAAGCATATTGTATACAGTGTAAAGATACATTCATTGGTCTTATGTAACTGTACATTGAGTGTACAGGGTATATACATACACAACAGCTAGCACCTCCAACAATGCCACCTCCCTCAGTACTGCACTAAAGTTTCTGCTAATATACTATGTGCTTAAGTCATTGTTTAGGGCTTGAACCCACAGTCTTCTGACTCATAGGCAAGAACGGTTTTGATTATTTCTGTCATGTATCTTACATTATTATATATAACTGTATCCTAACATGCTATACATGACTGTAATAAGATATGACCCGTAACCACCAGCATACCTTACCACCAGGGGTGCACTTGCAAGAGACAGGTATATCAGGACAGGTCTCAGGCAAGTGCAGCATTCCAGAGCTGTGAAATAAAGGTGCAGGTCCAGAGTGACCTTGACTTCACTACATGCCTCGTGTGAATCTGTACTGAGGGGACAGGACTTTACAGTGGCGACGGGTTATGGGATTACAGAATCCACAGAATGGTGAACAGCGGATCAGATGAAAAGTACAATGCGTGAGACAATTGGGAGGACTTTATAGAAAGACTCCAGCAAAGCTTTTTAACCAAAGACTGGTTAGGCGACGATAAGGCAGACAAGAGAAGAGCCCATCTCTTGACCAGCTGTGGCTCGAAAACATACGCTTTAATGAGGGATCTGCTGGCACCCGAGAAACCAGCAAGCAAGTCGTTTGAAGAATTGAGCACACTGGTAAGAGACCACCTGAAGCCAGCGAGCAGCCTACACATGGCCAGACACAACTACAGACGCTGTGTGGGCCAGAGCATATCCGACTTCGTGGCGGAACTTCGGAGGTTGGCTAGTTTATGTGAGTTCTCCGATGAACTAAGGAGAGAAATGCTGAGAGACTTTTTCATTGAAGGAATAGGCCACGCAGGCATATTCCGAAAGCTCAAAGAGACCAAGAACCTGATCTTAGAGGCAGCAGCACTGGTTGCACAGACATTCTTGCTAGGGGAAGAAGAAATGAGGTTGATTTACAATGCAGGTATGACAACTAACGAAATATCGGAAGAAGAAGTTGACAGCTCTAAACAAGCTGCTACCCCCACACACAGACAAAACTGGCAGAACAGGTTCTCGACAACAGGTAGAAGCCATCAAGCTGCTACCCCCACACACAGACAAAACCGGGAGAACAGGCTCTCGATAGCAGGCAAAGGTCATCAAGGGCCACAGGAACGGCCGTTCACACCTCATCAACCCATAATGCGAGCAATCAACTACAAACTGAGAGAAGCTCAAGAGAGATCAGCCAAACGCAGCTCATTCTTTGGGAACTCTTTGAACAATGGAACAGGTCTGTGCTGGAGGTGTGGGGGTGGGCACTCGTCAAGGGGATGTCGATTTCAGCAGGCTGTTTGCAGAAATTATGAATATACAGGGCATTTGGCCCGCATGTGCTAAAAAACGCAGCTCGGCTGGTATACGAGTCAGATGGGTCGGAAAGCGGACCAGAAGATGGTGGGGACAGTGCCCGGGACACCGGTGTGCAGCGGGTCAACACGATAAATGGCCGCTGCTCCTACAACAGGATGCCTCCTATAATGATGAGGGTCCTACTCAACGGGATACCTGTTAACATGGAGCTGGATACAGGAGCGAGTCAATCGCTCATGGGCGCTCAACAATTTGAACAGCTGTGGCCGCATAAAAGAGACAGACCAAAACTCACAAGGGTCGACACCAAACTAAGGACCTATACCAAAGAAATCGTACCAGTCCTCGGCAGCGCCATGCTCTCTGTCACACACAAAGGGACAGTGAACCGACTTCCCCTGTGGATTGTCCCCGGAGACCCCCCAGCACTGCTGGGGAGAAGCTGGCTGGCAAAACTAAACTGGAAATGGGATGATGTCCATGCCATGTCATTAGAGGAACGGACCTCCTGCTCAACAGTTATAAAGCGATTTGAACATCTCTTTCAGCCAGGTGTGGGCACTTTCAAAGGGGCCAAAGTCAAAATCTACATCACACAGGATGCTAGACCAGTCCATCACAAGGCCAGAGCTGCACCCTATGTGATGAGGGAAAAGATTGAACACGAACCAGACAGGCTTCTGCGGGAAGGCATTATATCACCTGTGGAATTTAGCGACTGGGCAAGTCCCATCGTCCCAGTCATGAAGGCTGATGAATCCGTCCGAATCTGTGGGGACTACAAATCTACCATAAACAGAGTCTCCCTACAGGACCAGTACCCGCTGCCTAGAGCGGAGGACTTATTTGCCACATTGGCTGGAGGTAAACTTTTCTCAAAATTAGACCTCACATCTGCGTATATGACGCAAGAATTGACCGAGGAATCCAAGCTACTCACCACCATCAACACACATCGAGGCCTTTTCATGTACAATCGATGCCCATTCGGCATCAGGTCGGCAGCTGCCATATTCCAGCGCAACATGGAGAGTCTGCTCAAGTCCATCCTGGGGATGGTTGTATTTCAAGACAACATACTTTTCATGGGGAGGGACACCGACTCCCATCTCCGTAATTTGGAGGAAGTACTAAAGCGGTTGGAGCGGGTAGGCCTACGAGTCAAGAAATCCAAGTGCCTGTTTCTCGCACCCGAGGTTGAATTTTTGGGCAGAAGGATTGCCGCTGATGGAATCCGCCCAACAGAGTCCAAAACACAAGCAATTCGCCTGGCACCCAGGCCCCAGAATGTCTCAGAACAGTGCGCTACTCAATTACTTTGGGAACTTTATGCAGAACTTAAGCACACTGCTGGAGCCTCTCCATGTGCTACTCAGGAAGGGGTGCGATTGGTTTTGGGGGGACGCCCAGGAACGCGCCTTTAATAAGGCATGCAACCTTCTGTGTTCCAACAGTGTTTTGACTTTCTTTGACCCAGGTAAAAAGCTAGTTCTCACATGCGATGCGTCAGCGTATGGGGTCAGGCGTGTTTTGCAACATGTCAATAGTGCGGGCAAATTACAACCCATAGCTTATGCCTCCAGGTCAGTTTTGCAGACAGAGCGCGGGTACGGAATAGTAGAGAAGGAGGCGCTCGCGTGCGTGTATGGTGTCAAAAAGATGCACCAATACCTTTTCAGGGCCAAGTTTGCGTTAGAAACCGACCACAAGCCCCTCACGTCACTCCTATCCGAGAGCAAGGCAATAAACGCCAACGCCTCAGCGCGAATTCAACGGTGGGCAGTCATGCTGGCGTCCTACGACTATACCATAAGGCACAGACCAGGCACAGACAACTGTGCTGACGCGCTCAGCAGGCTACCCCTGGCGACCACGGAAGGGTCTGACGAATAGGATTGTGAGATAGTCATGGAAATCAATGCCTTTGAGTCCATAGGTTCGCCCATGACGGCTCGCCAAATCAGAGCCTGGACGGCCAGCGACCCCACGTTATCCTTAGTAAAAAGATGTGTCCTAACCGGTGACTGGGCAGAGGCTCGCGATGCCTGCCCCAAGGAATTAAAACCCTTTCACAGGCGCCTGCATGAGCTATCACTACAAGCAGACTGCCTGATGTGGGGCAGCCGAGTAGTCATGCCTCTACGAGGCAGAGAGGCATTTGTCCGGGAGCTCCACCGCGAGCATCCGGGGATCGTTCTCATGAAGGCCATAGCCAGATCCCACGTCTGGTGGCCTGGTATTGACGTGGACTTGGAGCTCTGCGTCCGAAGGTGCACCATTTGTGCCCAACTCAGCAATGCCCCCAGGGAGGCTCCACTGAGCCCCTGGCCCTGGCCTACCAAACTGTGGTCGCGAGTGCACGTAGACTATGCGGGCCCATTCATGGGCAAAATGTTCCTCGTAGTTGTAGATGCATTTTCAAAGTGGATCGAATGCATCATTTTAAACTCGAGCACAACCTCCACCACTGTGGCGAGCCTCGCAACAATGTTTGAAACGCACATAATCCCTGACATATTGGTCAGTGACAATGGTCCGTGCTTCACCAGCGCAGAATTCCAAGACTTTAGAATTGACCACGGCATAAATCATGTCAAGACGGCACCGTTCAAGCCAGCCTCCAACGGCCAGGTGGAGAGAGCAGTGCAAATCATTAAACAAGGCAAGCTTAAAATCCAAGGTCCCACGCTGCAGGGTCGCCTGTCGCGACTGCTGCTGGCATACAGACCTCGTCCGCACTCACTGACTGGGATCCCCCCCGCGCAACTGTTGATGAAAAGGACTTTAAAAAGAAGGCTCTCATTAATCCTCCCAGACATGCACGAAATCATTGAGGCAAAGTGCCGTAAGCTGCCTGAGTACCATGATGGAAATTCGAGGGGGAGATGGAATGAGATAGGGGACAAAGTGTTTGTACTAAACTATGGCAGGGGTCCCAAATGGCTTGCAGGGACAGTAACGGGCAAGGAAGGAAACAGGCTACTGGTAGTACAAATGGACAATGGCAAAACCTGCCGGAGGCATGTAGACCAAGTCAAAAGCAGATTTACCAACAACACTGCAGAACCAGAGGCAGACTACAATGTGGAACTCGCACCACACCTGGTGGACAGACAGAGGGAACAACCTGAGGAAAGGGCTATCCCAACAGACAGCCCAGGCGAGTCAACAACAATCACACCAATCGAAGCAGACAGCCCAGGCGAGATACCAGCAACCACACCCAAAGAAAAACAGACATCAAGGCAAACAACTGAACCACAACTCAGACGCTCCACGCGAGAGCGTAGACCACCTGAGAGACTGAACCTATAAAGACAATAAGACCTTGGGGGAGGGTGATGTCATGTATCTTACATTATTATATATAACTGTATCCTAATATGCTATACATGACTGTAATAAGATATGACCTGTAACCACCAGCATACCTTACCACCAGGGGTGCACTTGCAAGAGACAGGTATATAAGGACAGGTCTCAGGCAAGTGCAGCATTCCAGAGCTCTGAAATAAAGGTGCAGGTCCAGAGTGACCTTGACTTCACTACATGCCTCGTGTGAATCTGTACTGAGGGGACAGGACTTTACAATTTCCCTCTCATGAGTTGCTAACTGGAAAGTGATGTCAGTTGAGAATTGCAGATGCAGCGGTTCTGTGATTATCTGTCAGCTGCCACCGCACACATGCACAAAGTCTTTTCATGCTGTGTATGAGGAGCCCAGCTGCGGAGATATGTGAGTGTCAGCCAGCAAGTTTATTTTCATTTGACTGAAATGAATGAAAGGATACAGACATATAGACATAGAGAGCGAAGCAGACAGAAAGAGAAAAAAATGTCACACACACACGCTTATAGAAGGAGACATATACAGATAGAAAAATGAAAGTCAGAAAAACAGGCACTGGCAAGGAGAGAGAAAGAGAAAATCAGGAACCAATAGCAGTACTGAACCCTGTAGGTAACCATGGTAATGACTGCTCAGCACATAACTTGCCTTGTGCCAATACAATCATCATCATCATCATAGGCAGTCCCTCGAAATCGAGGAAAATTTGCTTCCACTCTAAAAGTGAGTTCTCAGGTGACTGTACAGTCCAATAAGGGAATTACAGTCTCTGTCACAGGTGGGACAGGCAGTGGTTGAAGGAAAGGGTGGGTGGGGAGTCTGGTTTGCCGCACGCTCCTTCCGCTGTCTGCGCTTGGTTTTTGCATGATCTCGGTGACGAGACGCGAGGCACTCAATGCCCTCCCAAAATCTCTTCCTCCACTTAGGACGGTCTTGGGCCAGGGATTCCCAGGTGGTGGTGGGGATGTTGCACTTTATCAAGGCGGCTTTGAGGGTGTCCTTGAAATGTTTCCTCTGCCCACCTGGGGTTCGCTTGCCGAGTAGGAGTTCCAAATAGAGCACTTGCTTTGGGAGTCTCGTGCTGGGCATGCGGACGATGTGGCCCGTCCAACATTGCTGGTCGAGTGTGGTCAGTGCTTCAATGTTGGGGATGTTGACCTGAGCAAAAACACTGACGTTGGTGCATCTATCCTCCCAGTGGATTTGCAGGATCTTGCAGAGGCAGTGCTGGTGGTACTTCTCCAATGCTTTGAGGTGTCTACTGTATATGGTCTCTCGATCTTCCTTGCTGCAATGCTCCATCTCACTCTCAACAAGCTCCCCGCTCGAGTGGAACTAAACTATCGAACCAATGGGAATCTGTTCAACCTTTGTCACCTTCAGGCTAGATCCAAGGGCATCCCATCTTCTGTCATCAAACTACAGTACACAGACGACGCACGTCTGTGTATATTCAGAGACCGAACTCCAAGCCATCGTCAACATCTTCACCGAGGCGTACGAAAGCATAGGCCTTACAGTAAACATCCGTAAGACAAAGGTGCTCCACCAACCTGACCCCGCCACAGAGCACTGCCCCCCCGGTCATCAAAATCCATGGCACGACCCTGGACAACGTGGACCATTTTCCATGCCTCGGGAGCCTACTATCAGCAAGGTCAGACATCAACGACGAGGTCCAACACTGCCTCCAATGTGCCAGCGCAGCCTTCAATCACCTAAGGAAGAGTGTGTTTGAAGACCAGGACCTTATATCTGGCACCAAGCTTATGGTCTACAGGGCAGTGGTGATACCCGCCCTCCTACATGGCTGAGACATTGCCAAAATACAGTAGACAATACAATCATTACTGTGGTAAAACCCTGGTATGCACACATCTTCCAGTTCACATTGTTTTATGCACTAAACTTCACCACAAGCAAGTGTTACTGTATTTGTCAACAGATTAAATTTCCTTTATTTTGAAACTTGAATATTTTCTAACTATTGGTTGATAGGTTGTTAAACTGAAAAGCATCTGCTCAGTCTGGGAACTCTCCATTAGTGCCACTGATAAAACACCCTAATTCTTTTCTGATATATAGATACACAATGAACCCAAAGCTAGGGATGCTGGCGGTTGTACTGTTGCAATAAAACAGATCTTAAAAAAAGCATGGAAAAGAAAGCATCTACAGTGAAAAATAATCCAACCGGACATATAAGCAGTGAGGGGAAAACACATTAAATAAAATGGAGAAACTGCAGAGAGTAAGTAAGTGTTTACATTCCATCAAATGCCTACTTATGAACTTTATCTGATTATCTGAAACACAGTTGGTAGAGAGTAACATTAATTATACGGTCTCAGATGATTGCCACATGTATTCAAATGGATGAGATAATCCACATTATTATTTAAGATTGTTAACAAGTCAGAGCTGGTCACTCTTACTATCTTTAACAAATACACGTTAATATATGGAAGCACATTGGAATCCTAGCACTGTTTTAAGTAATAGGTCTGTGTGGATAGAAACCAGCCTCTCATCTAAAAGGAATTTATTTACTGGTATTGAATGTGTCTGGCATGATTTGGGACTTGGTAAGGATTTCCTAACAAGCATTTCCTTGTTTGATATTTGTTCATAGGTATTTTGTGTTTTAATGCAATCAGTCAGGCATTGACCTTACAGTACACAGCTTCCTTTATATTGCTTATGGAAATATGTGCTGGCACATTGGTTGTAGAAGATTGAAAATGATGGCCAGTTTGACTCCAGAGCATGGAAAAGAGTCATCTGGTTGTGCATACTTTGTGCATAAATTAAACTAGGAAAGTGACTACAAAAATCAAGGCCCTATGAGAAAACTGCTGATGGAAAACATTAAAAAATATTCTAAAAGCTGTCAAAATGAAATGAACAGGACATAGAGACACATCATGCAGTGTCCTCTTTAGAGAGGTTTTGACATTCAACTGAGCTATACATGCTTGAAGGTATCAGGCTTGATTTCTGGTCTGTACTGAGTTAATTGATCAATGTTGAGGAATTACAATCAACATTGTTGTCCCTAGGCTAGGTCGAGAGAGAAAAAGAGCCTGAATTCCCACCTGATCAATATCTCATGACATATGTTGGAGAGTGTAAAGTCATTACTCTACAGTATGAAACCACACGAGGCACATTCTGGGGACAAGGTCACTCTGTGACCTTAACTCTTTATTCACAGGACTCCAAAGACGATGACCCTGCGTGGGACCTCCCTTTTTATACCTGTGTAATCAGGTAAGGAGTGTCTCCCACAAGTTCACCCCTTATAGTCAAGGTGTGCATCTAGGTTGAGTGTATACAGTAATACAGTGGTGTTACATTGTGGTTACATACATGACATCACCTCCCCCCCCAAAGTTTTATTGGGATCATAGGTTTAGTCTTTCAGGTAGTCTACGCTCCCTCGTGGAGCGCCGCAGTTGGGGCTCTGGTTGTTTGACACTGACGTTGTTTGACAGGTGAGTGTCTGTCACCTGTGGTGATTACAGCCTGTCTGGGCTGACCGCAGGGACTGTGCATTCTTCTGATTGCTCTTGTTGCTCGTTCACTGGTGGTGTTGTGAGCTCCATCTCATGGTCTTCTTCAGGTTCCTCCATGTCGATGCTGAACCTTTTTTTTTTTACTTGGTCCAGATACTTACGGCATATCTGACCATTGTTGAGTTTTACCACGATGACCCTATTCCCCTCTTTGTCAATTACAGTGCCCTCAAGCCATTTGGGCCCCATGGCGTGATTGAGGACGAATACAGGATCATTTATTTCTATACCTCTCCCCCTCGAATTACAGTCATGGTACTCATTTTGTGACTTGCACTTGCCCTCAACTATGTCAGTCAAGACTGGGTGAATGAGGGACAAGCGAGTTTTGAGTGTCCATTTCATAGAAACATAGAAACATAGAAAATAGGTGCAGGAGTAGGCCAGTCGGCCCTTCGAGCCTGCACCGCCATTCAATGAGTTCATGGCTGAACATGCAACTTAAGTACCCCATTCCTGCTTTCTCGCCATACCCCTTGATCCCCCTAGTAGTAAGGACTACATCTAACTCCTTTTTGAATATATTTAGTGAATTGGACTCAACAACTTTCTGTGGTAGAGAATTCCACAGGTTCTCCACTCTCTGGGTGAAACAGTTTCTCCTCATCTCGGTCCTAAATGGCTTACCCCTTATCCTTATACTGTGACCCCTGGTTCTGGACTACCCCAACATTGGGAACATTCTTCCTGCATCTAACCTGTCTAAACCCGTCAGAATTTTAAACGTTTCTATGAGATCCCCTCACATTCTTCTGAACTCCAGTGGATACAAGCCCAGTTGATCCAGTCTTTCTTGATATGTCAGTCCCACCATCCCGGGAATCAGTCTGGTGAACCTTCGCTGGACTCCCTCAATAGCAAGAATGTCCTTCCTCAGGTTAGGAGACCAAAACTGTACACAATACTCCAGGTGTGGCCTCACCAAGGCCCTGTACAACTGTATCAACACCTCCCTGCCCCTGTACTCAAATCCCCTCGCTATGAAGGCCAACATGTCATTTGCTTTCTTAACCGCCTGCTGTACCTGCATGCCAACCTTCAATGACTGATGTACCATGACACTCAGGTCTCGTTGCACCTCCCCTTTTCCTAATCTATCACCAATCAGATAATAGTCTCTCTGTTTTTACCACCAAAGTGGATAACCTCACATTTATCCACATTATACTTCATCTGCCATGCATTTGCCCACTCACCTAACCTATCCAAGTCACTCTGCAGCCTTATAGCATCCTCCTCGCAGCTCACACTGCCACCCAACTTAGTGTCATCCGCAAATTTGGAGATACTACATTTAATCACCTCGTCTAAATCATTAATGTACAATGTAAACAGCTGGGGCCCCAGCACAGAACCTTGCGGTACCCCACTAGTCACTGCCTGCCATTTTGAAAAGTACCCATTTACTGCTACTCTTTGCTTCCTGTCTGACAACCAGTTCTCAATCCACGTCAGCACACTACCCCCAATCCCATATGTTTTAACTTTGCACATTAATCTCTTGTGTGGGACCTTGTCAAAAGCCTCCTGAAAGTCCAAATACACCACATCAACTGGTTCTCCCTTGTTCACTTTACTGGAAACATCCTCAAAAAATTCCAGAAGATTTGTCAAGCATGATTTCCCTTTCACAAATCCATGCTGACTTGGACCTATCATGTCACCTCTTTCCAAATGCGCTGCTATGACATCCTTAATAATTGATTCCATTATTTTACCCACTACCGATGTCAGGCTGACCGGTCTATAATTCCCTGTTTTCTCTCTCTCCCTTTTTTAAAAAAAGTGGGGTTACATTAGCTATCGTCCACTCGATAGGAACTGATCCAGAGTCTATGGAATGTTGGAAAATGACTGTTGCCAAAGGCCATCATATTGTGACACTCTAAAAACAATTATGTAGTTCTTTGGCTATTATATACACAGAACATGCCAAATACTCAATGATTACACAAGTTACAGGATGTGCTTGTGCAGCCTATTCAATTTTATTATATACAAGGTACACACATTGGCTGATATTTGTCAGGCCATTGTTTGGAGACTCTATTGATTCAGCAGAACATTATTAATCTCTTTACACCCAAGAATTACAGGATTTCCCATTATTTATAGTAGGAATTATTAGTAGGTCTGATTTGCTATTCTGTGAAAATAAAAGATTTTAACTAAACTACATGGAATCAATTATGTTACCCAATAATTATTTAGGATTGTCACTATGCACATTTGAGATTGAATCTTATAATCAAAATGACTTTCTGCATTAATTCATTTGGTAGATTTGCAGACTTTTTTTTCCTTACACTTCCATGAAGTGACATGGGACATTTATGTATGTAAAAGGCACTATATAAATGCAAGTTGTTGTTGACTGTCTGCAAATCTACCAAATAAAGGAATGCAGCTAGTCACCTGCTTGAGGAGGTGGTCTGTTGCCAGAAATGTTTTACTTTTACTTTTTCTGTTTTCTCACTAAATTGTGCAGGATTCATTTTTTACTCTGCCACACCAATAACTGGAAATTTGCACACACTACCTGACAGGCTCTTAGCCTGCACTCTGCAGGGAGTACAATCGGCCTTTTGTTTTTGTACTTGACCAGTACATCTTGTGCGAGCTGAGGTTTAGCTCCATGTGACTGAAGCAGCTGAGCTGCTTTACTCTCACAATGGTGCTTGTAATTCCTCTGTAGTTCGGGGCACATTCAGGCATACAAACTTGGCAAATCAGTGCTTCTCTTATCTTTTCAAAGTACCCATTCAGTTTACCTCTAGGCTGTTGAAAGTGTATGATTTAATGGGATTTTGATGGAATTCCCCCCTCAAATCAGCACTGCCATTAAAATTCCAAGCTGTTGTTTTCCTTTGACCCGATCTTTTGATGAAGGCATCATTGTATACATTGAGCAATGTGCCTTCCCACTGGAGTGAAATATTCAGTCTTATTTTAATGCTACCATTTTCTAGTTTGCATATAATACAATTATTTCAAAAGACATTCACTGGGGTCACCCCAAGTCGCAGGTAACTCTTGGGAAATTTACTTTGCAACTTTCAAAATGATCCATAGTGCAACATTCTGAAATGTGTTATTATTATAATTGAACTAACTGATCTTTTGTGGGAGTTCTGATGTTTAGCTGCCAAGATGGAACCATGTTTTACCTGCCTTGTCCCTTTGAGAACATTGCACAGGTACTCCCTTTGAGGCGTTTTGATCCTTGGTCTGAGCTGCATTAATTGATCTTATATGGGACAGCAGTTGGGTACAGTACATTTCAGCTCAACAACCCTGGGCTGGGGAGGGGAAAAATCAGCCAGGGTTCCTGCTCCTGATCATTCTGTAGTGATCTCTGTTGAACAATTGTGGATATTTGGATGTTAGACATGGGCAAGACAACGTTCAAGTGTGATGATATAATTGCCTGCCAACACTCACTGTCCAGACTCATACAGGAAGAATGGTAATTTGAGCAAGTTACTGGAAGGCCATCAGCAACAATAAACCATATCCCTTGCCTTAATAAGAATATAAGGACATAAGAAATAAGAGCAGGAATAAACTGCACAGTCCACCGAGCCTGTTCTGCCATTAAGGCAAGTATATTCTTCCTTCGGTAAGGAGACCAAAACTGTGCATAGTACTCCAGGTGTGGCTTCACCAAAGCCCTAAATAATTTCAGCAAGACTTCCTTACTCTTATATTCCAACCCCTTACAATGAAGGCTAACATACCATTTGCCTTCCTAATTGTTTGCTGTATCTGCAAGCAAACTTTCTGTGATTTGTGTACAAGGATACCCAAATCCCTCTAAATATCAACATTAACGAGTCTCTCACCTTTTAAAAAATCTTCTGCTTTTCCATTCTTCCGAACAAAGTGGATAATTTCACACCACCACATTATACTTCAACTGACACCTTCTTGCCCAATCACTTAACCTGTCTATATCCCTTTGCAGGCTTTGTGTCTTCCTCACAGATAACTTTCCTACCTAGCTTTCTATCAGCAACAAACTTGGATATATTACACTCATAAGAACATAAGAGTAGAAGTAAGTCATATGGCCCCTTGAGCCTGCTCCACCATTCAATAAGATCATGGCTGATCTGTCGGTCCCCTCATCTCAGGAGAACCATGCCTTCAGGAGAGGGAAAAATACGTTCCACTGTATCTCTGTTAGAATTAGTGCTCTTTTGTTAATATGAGCTCCAAGTACATGTACTATGAAGAACCATACAAATATAAGATTATTTAACAGTTTCCATTCTTATTTACAAGGTACGTTATCCCATTCTTAGTTCACCTGCACTTGGGCCTACGTCACTGATATGGTGGGTGTGTAGCCTGCAACTAATTTGCGCATCAATACCACCTATGATCTGTCACTAGGAGGCCTGAGTTACATAAGAACATAAACATAAGAACATAAGAATTAGGAACAGGAGTAGGCCATCTAGCCCCTCGAGCCTGCTCCTCCATTCAACAAGATCATGGCTGATCTGGCCGTGGACTCAGCTCCACTTACCCGCCTGCTCCCCGTAACCCTTAATTCCCTTATTGGTTAAAAATCTATCTATCTGTGATTTGAATACATTCAATGAGCTAGCCTCAACTGCTTCCTTGGGCAGAGAATTCCACAGATTCACAACCCTCTGGGAGAAGAAATTCCTTCTCAACTCGGTTTTAAATTGGCTCCCCCGTATTTTGAGGCTGTGCCCCCTAGTTCTAAGTCTCCCCGACCAGTGGAAACAACCTCTCTGCCTCTATCTTGTCTATCCCTTTCATTATTTTAAATGTTTCTATAAGATCACCCCTCATCCTTCTGAACTCCACCGAGTAAAGACCCAGTCTACTCAATCTATCATCATAAGGTAACCCCCTCATCTCCGGAATCAGCCAAGTGAATCGTCTCTGTACCCCCTCCAAAGCTAGTATATCCTTCCTTAAGTAAGGTGACCAAAACTTACTCCAGGTGCGGCCTCACCAATACCCTATACAGTTGCAGCAGGACCTCCCTGCTTTTGTACTCCATCCCTCTCGCAATGAAGGCCAACATTCCATTTGCCTTCCTGATTACCTGCTGCACCTGCAAACTAACTTTTTGGGATTCATGCACAAGGACCCCCAGGTCCCTCTGCACCGCAGCATGTTGTAATTTCTCCCCATTCAAATAATATTCCCTTTTACTGTTTTTTTTTCCAAGGTGGATGACCTCCCATTTTCCGACATTGTATTCCATCTGCCAAACCTTAGCCCATTTGCTTAACCTATCTAAATCTCTTTGCAGCCTCTCTGTGTACTCTACACAACCCGTTTTCCCACTAATCTTTGTGTCATCTGCAAATTTTGTTACACTACACTCTGGCCCCTCTTCCAGGTCATCTATGTATATTGTAACAGTTGTGGTCCCAGCACCGATCCCTGTGGCACACCACTAACCACCGATTTCCAACCTGAAAAGGACCCATTTATCCCGACTCTCTGCTTTCTGTTAGCTAGCCAATTCTCTATCAATGCTAATACATTTCCTCTGACTCCGCGTACCTTTATCTTCTGCCGTAACCTTTTGTGTGGCACCTTATCGACTTCCTTTTGGAAATCTAAATACACCACATCCATCGGTACATCTCTATCCACCATGCTCGTGATATCCTCAAAGAATTCCAGTAAATTAGTTAAACATGATTTCCCCTTCATGAATCCATGCTGCGTCTGCTTGATTGCACTATTCCTATCTAGATGTCCCGCTATTTCTTCCTTAATGATAGTTTCAAACATTTTCCCCATGACAGATGTTAAACTAACCAGCCTATAGTTACCTGCCTTTTGTCTGCCCCCTTTTTTAAACAGAGGCGTTACATTAGCTGCTTTCCAATCCGCTAGTACCTCCCCAGAGTCCAGAGAATTTTGTAGATTATAACGAATGCATCTGCTATAACTTCCGTCATCTCTTTTAATACCCTGGGATGCATTTCATCAGGACCAGGGGACTTGTCTACCTTGAGTCCCATTCGCCTGTCCAGCACTATCTCCCTAGTGATATTGATTATCTCAAGGTCCTCCCTTCCCACATTCCCGTGACCAGCAATTTTTGGCATGGTTTTTGTGTCTTCCACTGTGAAGATCGGAGCAAAATAATTGTTTAAGGTCTCAGCCATTTCCACATTTCCCATTATTAAATCCCCCTTCTCATCTTCTAAGGGACCAACATTTACTTTAGTCACTCTTTTCCGTTTTATATATCGGTAAAAGCTTTTACTATCTGTTTTTATGTTTTGGGCAAGTTTACTTTCGTAATCTATCTTTCCTTTCTTTATTGCTTTCTTAGTCATTCTTTGCTGTCGTTTAAAATTTTCCCAATCTTCTAGTTTCCCACTAACCTTGGCCACCTTATACGCATTGGTCTTTGATTTGATACTTTCCTTTATTTCCTTGGTTATCCACGGCTGGTTATCCCTTCTCTTACCGCCCTTCTTTTTCACTGGAATATATTTTTGTTGAGCACTATGAAAGAGCTCCTTAAAAGTCCTCCACTGTTCCTCAATTGTGCCACCGTTTAGTCTGTGTTTCCAGTCTACTTTAGCCAACTCTGCCCTCATCCCACTGTAGTCCCCTTTGTTTAAGCATAGTATGCTTGTTTGAGACACTACTTCCTCACCCTCAATCTGTATTACAAATTCAACCATACTATGATCACTCATTCCGAGAGGATCTTTTAGTAGGAGATCGCTTATTATTCCTGTCTCATTACACAGGACCAGATCTAAGATAGCTTGCTCCCTTGTAGGTTCTGTAACATACTGTTCTAAGAAACAATCCCGTATGCATTCAATGAATTCCTCCTCAAGGCTACCCCGTGCAATTTGATTTGACCAATCGATATGTAGGTTAAAATCCGCCATGATTTCTGCCATTCCTTTTTCACATGCCTCCATTATTCCCTTGATTATTGCCAGCCCCACCGTGAAGTTATTATTTGGGGGCCTATAAACTACGCCCACCAGTGACTTTTTCCCCTTACTATCTCGAAGCTCCACCCACAATGATTCAACATTTTGTTCATTAGAGCCAATATCGTCTCTGACAACTGCCCTGATATCATCCTTTATTAACAGAGCTACCCCACCTCCTTTCCCTTCTTGTCTATCTTTCTGAATTGTCAGATACCCCTGTATGTTTAATTCCCAGTCTTGGCCACCCTGCAACCAGGTTTTTGTAATGGCCACCAAATCATACCCATTTGTAATGATTTGTGCCATCAACTCATTTACTTTATTTCGAATGCTGCGTGCGTTTAGGTAGTGTTTTAATACTAGTTTTTAAACCATGATTTTTAGTTTTGACCCCTCCTGCAGCCCCTTTATATTCATACATATTGTCCCTTCCTATCACCTTATGGTTTACACTTACCCGAGTACTACTCTGCTCTGTTGCCTCCTGCCTTTTGCATTCTTTCTTGGGGTCCTGTTCATCTGAGCTCTCACTCACTCTAACTAGCTCAGAGCCCTCTCCTGGGTTCCGAATACTCCTTGCATTGAGGCACTGAGCTTCCATGCTTGCCTTTTTATTACACTTTGACCCTTTAGAATTTTGCTGTACAGTGGCCATTTTTGTTTTTTGCCTTGGGTTTCTCTACCCTCCACTTTTACTCATCTCCTTTCTGTTTTTTGCTTTTGTCTCCATTTTGTTTCCCTTTGTCTCCCTGCATTGGTTCCTATCCCCCTGCCATATTAGTTTAACTCCTCCCCAACAGCACTAGCAAACACTCTCACTCGGACATTTAGGTTACCACCCAGGCTGGACTGCCTTGTAAAAATCGTCCCTTCTTCATCCCTAAGAAATGCCACATTCTGCACTTGGCATCCTCCAGGTCAGCACAGCTCATGATGAGAACTGAGCAAAGAAGATTGACCTGATGGCACAAAGTGTAGTGCTTCAATACTCAGTGCCACCCATTTCCAGTATTTAATACTGTTGACTAATAGTGATAGTCTGCAAACAACATTTAAAGGTCCAGTCTGGTCTAGATCACCACATTTCTTTTCGGTATCCACTGGTCAGATGCCAATACAGTAAAAATGTATTGTACAATGGGAAAAATCTAAATTAGTTGAGCCATAGAGTAGCATTTTCTTTGGACAGACTTATACTTGTAATAAGACATAAGACATAAGAAATAGGAGCAGGAATAGGCCCTATGGCCCCCTCGAGCCTGCTCTGCCATTCAATAAGGTCATGGCTGATCATCGACCTCAACTCCACTTTCCCGCCCAATGTCCATATCGCTTTATTCCTCTAGACTAAAAAAAATCTATCTATCTCAGCCTTGAATATATTCAGAGACTCAGCATCCACCTCTGGGGCAGAGAATTCCAAAAATTCACAGCCCTCTGAGTGAAGAAATTCCTGCTCATCTCTGTCTTAAATGGCCTACCCCTTATCCTGAGGCCCTGCCCTCTAGTTCTAGACACTCCAGCCAGGGAAACAACCTTTCAGCATCTACCATTTCAATCCACTTCAGAATCTTGTATATTTCAATGAGATCACCTCTCATTCTTCTAAACGCCAGAGAGTATAGGCCCATTCTACACAATCCCTCATCATTAGACAGTCCTCTCATCCCAGAAATTAATCTTGCGAACCTTGCCTACCGCCTCCAAGGCAAGTATATCCTTCCTTATATAAGGAGACCAAAACTACTTGGTAATACAATGGCAATTCCAGTCGCATATTTGTTCCTGTACTAAAAAAAACTCATTTTCTGAATGTAAAATCCCTCAACTTTAAATACCAGCTTTTTTTCCTGTAACTAAACATGGATGCGTTATGAGAACCATTGCACTACACTCTAAAATAATTGCTAACATCTAAAATAATACTGCATTCTAGCAGAGCAATTTAAAGAGTTTCCTTGTGACACTGCATAACTTCCTGTTAAAACCCCATGTTCCCGAATCACTTCCCACACAGTGGGCCTTGCTCTTGGGAAAGGATATGAAAGCACGTAGAAATGACCTCATAGCTGTTCCCATGAATTAACTGGAATGTTAACAAAGCTAATAAATCCCCATCATAAATCAGGATGGTTTCATGAGAACTTAGGTTTTATACAAAGAATAAGAATTGAGTCTCGAGAATGTTAGAATTCATAGCTTCTTTTCTTTCTACCTGTTCCTTATCTGGTATATCTTGGTGTGTATTCTCACTTCTTAAAAAAATACATAGTTAAAGGAATACATAATTAAATACTACTCAATTATGAATACAAGAATTACCAAAGTCATTGATTTACAGTTTACACTGAAAATGATCAGTTGCAAAATTCACTTCTCTATCTCCCAAAAAGTCCCAGATTACCATCTAACAAAATCAGAATTTGACTTATTCATTCACTGTCAATCAGTGGCTCTGATAATAAATTATGCTTTACTATTATAGAACAGCACATCTTGTGAATTACCATGAGCAATGCCATGGGAGATGTGTTGAAGATATTTCTCAAAAGTTGAAATAATTTGTAATAACTTACGGCTTACCAATGTACAACCTTTTACTAGTTATGAACATTCTACAGTATACATTTAAATCATCTAAAAGTTGCATAAAATATAAGTGTAAATAGTTCACTGAGTACCTTCAGAAAGAATTAGGCAAAAATGTAAAGCATGGAACTATCATTCTTTGAACAGTAATACAACTTTGTTATGTAATCATTTATTTTCAGGCACAAAATGAAGTATATTAAAGTACAAAATATAATTTTGTCCAGAAGCAATGATATATAACTAATTCTTTAATAATAGGTAAATTTGAAACGTTGGTATTACGAATTACTTTATATAATCATTGAACAACATGAAGTGGAACAAATCAATTCCATTGCATTCTAACAACAACAACTTGTATTTATATATTGCCTTTAGTGTAGTGAAACTGATACATCCTTACTACACAGTATAAATGCACACGAGGCCCATGCTTGAGAGAAGGTCAGTCTGTGACCTGTCCTTTATTCCTTAGCACTCAAAGTGATGAAGGTGGGTGGAGCTTTCCCTTTTGTACCTGAAGGCCCAGGTTAGGAGTGTCTCCCACCTAGTGGTCATTGTTCTCACAGTGTACAACTTCGGTCAGATTATACATGGGTTACAATGCTGGTTGAATACATGACATCACCTCCCCACCAAAGTCTTATTGGGATCACGGGTTGAGTCTCTCTGGTGATTTACGCTCTCTTGTAGAGCGTCTGAGTTGGGGCTCCGGTTGTGGGGCGCTGGTCTGAGTGTCTGCTGTTTGCGGTGCCTCAGGCCTATCCAGACTGCCCACAGTGATTGGGCTCTCCTCCCTTTGGTTCTGGTGTTCGGTCACCTATGGTGGAGTGAACTCTAAGTCGTGTTCTTCCTCTGCTTCTTCTATGGGGTTGCTGAACCTCCTTTTTGTTTGATCCACGTGTTTGGGGCAGATTTGTCCATTGGTAAGTTTAATGACCAGAATCCTATTTCCCTCTTTGGCAATCACAGTGCCTGCGAGCCATTTGGGCCCTGCAGCGTAGTTGAGGACAAAAACAGGATAATTTACATCAATACATCACGCCCTCGCATTCCTGTCATGGTAGTCATATTGTGGCTGGCACCTGCTCTCGACAATTTCTTTCATGGTGGGGTATATAAGGAATAACCGGGTTTTGAGCGTCCTTTTCATAAGCAGCTCTGCGGATGGAACCCCAGTGAGCGAGTGTGGTCGGGATCTATAGGCCAACAGGAGGCGTGATAAGCGTCTTTGTAGGGAACCCCCTTGGATTCTGAGCATCCCCTGTTTGATTATCTGCATTGCTCGTTCTGCCTGGCCGTTTGAGGCCGGCTTGAACGGTGCCGTTCTGACATGGTTAATTCCATTGCCTGCCATGAAGTTCTGGAATTCAGTGCTTGTGAAGCACGGGCCATTGTCGCTGACCAAGGCGTCCGGTAGACCGTGGGCGGCGAACATTGCCCGTAGATTTTCTACCGTGGCAGAGGATGTGCTTGAATTTAAAAAGTCACACTCGATCCATTTGGAGTAAGCGTCTACTACAACCAAAAACATTTTTCCCATGAAAGGACCTGCGTAGTCCACATAGATGCGTGACCAAGGCTTGGCAGGCCATGGCAAGGGGCTAAGGGGGGCTTCAGTGGGCGCATTGCACAACTGGGCACACGTGTTGCACCTGCGAACACAAAGTTCCAGATCTGCGTCTATCCCTGGCCACCAAACGTGTGACCTGGCAATTGCCTTCATCATGACAATGCCCGGGTGCCCATTGTGAAGTTCTCTGATGAATACCTCTCTGCCCATCTGGGGCATGACTATGCGGTTTCCCCACAGTAGGCAATCGGCCTGAATCGAGAGTTCATCCCTGCACCTGTGAAATGGTTTAAATTCCTCAGGGCATGCCCTGTACGTGGCTGCCCAGTCCCCATTCAGGACACATTTCTTGACTAGAGACAATATCGGGTCTCTATTTGTCCAGACTTTAATCTGACGGGCTGTCACGGGTGAGCATTCGCTTCCGAAAGCTTCAACAGCCATGACCATCTCAGCAGCATGCTCGGTAGCCCCTTCAGTGGTGGCTAGTGGGAGCCTGCTGAGTGCATCGGCGTAGTTTTCGATGCCTGGTCTGTGCCGAATTGTATAGTCATAGGCGGCTAATGTGAGTGCCCACCTCTGTATGCGGGCCGATGCGTTTGCATTTATGGCCTTGTTGTCGGCCAAAAGGGACGTTAGGGGTTTGTGATCTGTCTCCAGCTCAAATTTCCTGCCAAACAGGTACTGGTGCATTTTCATTACTGCATATACACATGCGAGTGCCTCCTTTTCAACCATCCCGTAACCCCGTTCTGCCTGGGACAGACTCCTGGAGGCATAAGCTACCGGTTGTAACTGACCCTTGACATTGACATGCTGCAACACACACCCGACACCATAGGATGACGCATGTTTCTTACATGGGTCGTATAGAAACATAGAAACATAGAAAATAGGTGCAGGAGTAGGCCATTCGGCCCTTCTAGCCTGCACCGCCATTCAATGAGTTCATGGCTGAACATTCAACTTCAGTACCCCATTCCTGCTTTCTCGCCATACCCCTTGATCCCCCTAGTAGTAAGGACCTCATCTAACTCCTTTTTGAATATATTTAGTGAATTGGCCTCAACAACTTTCTGTGGTAGAGAATTCCACAGGTTCACCACTCTCTGGGTGAAGAAGTTCCTCCGCATCTCGGTCCTAAATGGCTTACCCCTTATCCTTAGACTGTGACCTCTGGTTCTGGACTTCCCCAACATTGGGAACATTCTTCCTGCATCTAACCTGTCTAACCCCGTCAGAATTTTAAATGTTTCTATGAGGTCCCCTCTCATTCTTTTGAACTCCAGTGAATACAAGCCCAGTTGATCCAGTCTTTCTTGATAGGTCAGTCCCGCCATCCCGGGAATCAGTCTGGTGAACCTTCGCTGCACTCCCTCAATAGCAAGAATGTCCTTCCTCAGGTTAGGAGACCAAAACTGTACACGATACTCCAGGTGTGGCCTCACCAATGCCCTGTACAACTGTAGCAACACCTCCCTGCCCCTGTACTCAAATCCCCTTGCTATGAAGGCCAACATGCCATTTGCTTTCTTAACCGCCTGCTGCACCTGCATGCCAACCTTCAATGACTGATGTACCATGACACCCAGGTCTCTTTGCACCTCCCCTTTTCCTAATCTGTCACCATTCAGATAATAGTCTGTCTCTCTGTTTTTACTACCAAAGTGGATAACCTCACATTTATCCACATTATACTTCATCTGCCATGCATTTGCCCACTCACCTAACCTATCCAAGTCGCTCTGCAGCCTTACAACATCCTCCTCGCAGCTCACACTGCCACCCAACTTAGTGTCATCCGCAAATTTGGAGATACTACATTTAATCCCCTCATCTAAATCATTAATGTACAGTGTAAACAGCTGGGGCCCCAGCACAGAACCTTGCGGTACCCCACTAGTCACTGCCTGCCATTCTGAAAAGTACCCATTTACTCCTACTCTTTGCTTCCTGTCTGACAACCAGTTCTCAATCCATGTCAGTACACTACCCCCAATCCCATGTGCTCTAACTTTGCACATCAATCTCTTGTGTGGGACCTTGTCGAACGCCTTCTGAAAGTCCAAATATACCACATCAACTGGTTCTCCCTTATCCACTCTACTGGAAACATCCTCAAAAAATTCCAGAAGATTTGTCAAGCATGATTTCCCTTTCACAAATCCATGCTGACTTGGACCTATCATGTCACCTCTTTCCAAATGCACTGCTATGACATCCTTAATAATTGATTCCATCATTTTACCCACTACCGATGTCAGGCTGACCGGTCTATAATTCCCTGTTTTCTCTCTCCCTCCTTTTTTAAAAAGTGGGGTTACATTGGCTACCCTCCACTCCATAGGAACTGATCCAGAGTCAATGGAATGTTGGAAAATGACTGTCAACGCATCCACTATTTCCAAGGCCACCTCCTTAAGTACTCTGGGATGCAGTCCATCAGGCCCTGGGGATTTATCGGCCTTTAATCCCATCGATTTCCCCAACACAATTTCCCGGCTAATAAGGATTTCCCTCAGTTCCTCCTCCTTACTAGACCCCCCGACCCCTTTTATAACCGGAAGGTTGTTCGTGTCCTCCTTCGTGAATACCGAACCAAAGTACTTGTTCAATTGGTCCGCCATTTCTTTGTTCCCCGTTATGACTTCCCCTGATTCTGACTGCAGGGGACCTACGTTTGTCTTTACTAACCTTTTTCTCTTTACATATCTATAGAAACTTTTGCAATCCGTCTTAATGTTCCCTGCAAGCTTCTTCTCGTACTCCATTTTCCCTGCCCTAATCAAACCCTTTGTCCTCCTTTGCTGAGTTCTAAATTTCTCCCAGTCCCCAGGTTCGTGGCTATTTCTGGCATAGTGTTAACAGAGTGTTGGAACATAACAAATTGCGTGCTCTATTAAAAGCCCTTTCCTGGCTGTCTCCCCAGACCCATTCGCGACCTTTGCGTAGGAGCACGTGTAGCGGCTCTAGCAGCGTGCTCAATTTGGGAAGAAAGTTACCAAAATAGTTCAGGGGCCCCAGGAATGAACGCAGCTCCATCGTGTTACGGGATCTGGGTGCTCTCTGGATTGCTTCGTCTTGGACGCAGTAGGGCTGATCCCGTCTGCTGCTACCCTCGTCCCCAGGAATTCTACCTCTGGAGCTAGGAAGACGCACTTCGCCTTTTTTAGTCGCAGCCCTACCCGGTCCAGTCTGCGTAACACCTCCTCCAGGTTGTGGAGGTGTTCTTCAGTATCGTAACCCGTGATGAGGATGTCATCCTGAAAAAACACCGTCCCTGGAATCGACTTGAGAAGGCTTTCCATATTTCGTTAGAAGATCGCGGCAGCCGAGAGAATCCCGAACGGACATCTGTTGTACTCAAACAACCCCTTGTGTATCGTGATGGTGGTCAGCTTCTTGACTCACTCGCCAGCTCCTGGGTCATGTAAGCTGAGGTCAGGTCCAATTTTGAAAAAAGTTTGCCACTGGATAGCATCGCAAAGAGGTCCTCCGCTCTCGGTAGCGGGTATCGGTCTTGGAGTGACACCCGATTGATGGTGGCCTTGTAATCGCCACATATCCTGACCGACCCATCCGCCTTGAGCACCGGCATGATCGGGCTCACCCAGTCACTGAATTCAACTGGCGAGATGATGCCTTCCCTCAGCAGGCGGTCCAGTTCGCCTTCTATCTTTTCCCGCATCATGTCCGGCACCGCTCTGGCCTTGTGGTGTACTGGCCTGGCGTCCGGGTTTATCACTACCTTGGCCCCCATGAAAGTGCCGATGCCGGGTTGAAATAATGAGTCAAATTTGTCCAGGATCTGTGAGCATGATACTCGCTCCACAGAGACATCACCCCATTTCCAGTTCATAACAGCAAGCCAACTCCTCCCCAGTAGTGCGGGACCGTCCCCTGGGACAATCCAGAGTGGCAACCTGTTCTCCGAATCTTTGTGGGTCACGACTACCGTGTCGCTGCCTAGCACCGGAATGATCTGCTTTGTGTAAGTCCGTAGCTGTGCGTCAATCGGCGATAATTTTGGCCTCCTGGCCTTGGACGTCCACAACTTTAAAAACTGTTTGATACCCATCATGGACTGGCTGGCCCCCGTGTCTAGCTCCATTGATACTGGGATGCCATTGAGGAGCACTTTCATCATTATCAGTGGCGTCCTGGTGTATGAACTGTATACGTGCTCCACATGAACTCGCTGAACTTCAGCTTCCAGCGATTTCCCCCAGCGTTCATTTCTGCAATTTCTGCAGGTATTTTGCTCATCTCTGCAAACTCCGGCTGAGTGTGTGCCTCCACGCCTCCAACATGAGCTGTTGTTGGAAACAAAAGGGCCCTTGCCAGTTGATCATCCCTGACTGCCCCTGTTATTGTCCTTGAGTGCGCCATTAACAGGTGTTGATGGCCCCATTACTGGCCGCATTGTCCCTTGCAATGGCGTGAATCGCCGTTCAGCTTGCCATTGTCTCTGTCGAACTCCCCCTTTGGGTTCGACTACATGTTGGGGCATGCCCGATTGCCCCTGTCTGCCTGGAGAACTGTGTGCTGCTTTAACAATGTTGAATCTCTCTCCCAACCATTCCTTATAACAGTACCTCTCGTTTGTTCTGCTAGTGGCCATGCTCGCGTGGTTTAAATCCCAGTTTTTCGTCGCCATTGATAGGTCCTTACTATACAGTATAAATGCACACGAGGCCCATGCTTGAGAGAAGGTCAGTCTGTGACCTGCCCTTTATTCCTTAGCACTCAAAGTGATGAAGGTGGGCTGAGCTTCCCCTTTTGTACCTGAAGGCCCAGGTTAGGAGTGTCTCCCACCTAGTGGTCATTGTTCTCACAGTGTACAACTTCGGTCAGATTATACATGGGTTACAATGCTGGTTGAATACATGACAGAAACGTTCCAAGGCACTTCACAGCAGTATTAATCAATAAAAATTTGACACCAAGCTGCATAAATAGAAATTAGTGCAGGTGACCAAAAGCTTCGAGGAGCACAGGCATCTCGGGGGGTTCTGGGGCTGGAGGAGATCACACAGATAGGGAGGGGCTAGGCCATGGAAGGATTTGAAAATAAGGATGAGAATTTTGAAATCGAGGCGTTGCTTAACCTGAAGCTAATGTAGGTCAGTGAGCACAGGGGTGATGGGTGAGTGGGACCTGGTGTGAGTTGGGACAAGGGCAGCTGAGTTTTGGATCACCTCTAGTTTACGTAGGGTAGAATGGGGGAGGCCAGCCAGGAGTGCATTGGAATAGTCAAGTCTAGAGGTAACAAAAGCATGGATGAGGGCTTCAGCAGCGGATGAGCTGAGGCAAGGGTGGAGATGGGCGATGTTACGGAGGTGGAAATAGGCGGTCTTAGTTATGCTGCAGATATGGGGTTGAATGCTCATTTCAGAGTCAAATATGACACCAAGGTTGTGAACAGTCTAGTTCCGCCTCAGACAGAAGTTGGACAGAAATTATGCCCCTTATATACTCCTTATTACCAGAAGGCCAGAGTGTTCACAAAAATAAATATTTTTGCGTATATGGAAATGTCTGTTTGACATCAAAAAAGACATTCACATGACAGTCAAAAATGTAAAATGAGACCACAGCTAGATGATTCAAATGTGCTGGTATGCGGAGCTGGCGAGCTCTGTAACTAGTTTAAAAGGCCATATGGTCATATTGGAATGTTTTCAGACCCAAACTGAGAGGTGTCTTTAAAAAAAATCAATTGCAGTAATGGACACCCATCATCATAGGCAGTCCCTCGAATCGAGGATGACTTGCTTCCACACCAAAAAGGGACGAGTTCACAGGTGTTTCAATGAAGGACATAATATTCCAGGTCCCGAACTACATCTTGAAGGGTGGAAGATGCCTGTGCTTGGATTTTTTTAACGCGTGGTGGCCGTTGCACACCAGCCACCACACGGGCTTGAAAGAGCTAAGTCTTGGTTCAGTGGCAAGGATTAACCAAGATGACTGGAGAACTGCTCTGCTGCACGAATCACAGTGTGGGCTGGCCCGTGCTGCCCCTGGGCCCGCGCCTCTTCTGGGTTCGAACTCATGCCTCTCCTGGGCCCCGATCACGTTGCTCCACGATCACTTACTGCTCCTTTGCCCAACAATGGTAGTAACAGTTACTTTATGGGGTGAAAGCATCTATTATAATTTTTTTGCCAATATTTTCTTCCCATCTCGAAGGTGCTGACTCTTGCCAGGCAACTACCACGTGCTAGTCAGAGTAGGAATCGCAGGATAGCTCAGATGAAAATGTGGCTTGAGCAGTGGTGCAGAAGGGAGGGATTCAAATTCCTGAGACATTGGAACCGGTTCTGGGGGAGATGGGACCAGTACAAACTGGATGGTCTGCACCTGGGCAGGACTGGAACCAATGTCCTAGGGGGAGTGTTTGCTAGTGCTGTTGGGCAGGGGTTAAACTAATATGGCAGGGGGAATGGGAACCGATGCAGCGAGACAGAGGGAAGTAGAATGGGGACAGAAGCAAAAGATAGAAAGAAGAAAAGTAAAAGTGGAGGGCAGAGAAACCCAAGGCAAAAAACAAAAAGGGCCACATTACAGCAAAATCCTCAAGGGGCAAAGTGTGTTGAAAAGACAAGCCTGAAGGCTCTGTTCCTCAATGCGAGGAGTATTCGTAATAAGGTGGACGAATTAACTGCGCAGATAGCTGTTAACAGATATGATGTAATTGGCATCACAGAGACATGACTCCAGGGTGACCAAGGTTGGGAACTCAACATCCAGGGGTATTCAACATTTAGGAAGGATAGACAGAAAGGAAAAGAAGGTGGGGTGGCGTTGCTCGTTAAAGAGGAAATTAGTGCAATAGTAAGAATGGACATTAGCTTGGATGATGTGGAATCTGTATGACTTAAGCTACGGAATCACAAAGGGCAGAAAACGCTAGTGGGAGTTGTGTACAGACCACCAAACAGTAGTAATGAAGATGGGGACAGCATCAAACAAGAAATTAGGGATGTGTGCAATAAAGGTACAGCAGCTATCATGGGCAACTTTAATCTACATATTGATTGGGCTAACCAAACTGGCAGCAATGCGGTGGAGGGGGATTTCCTGGAATGTATTAGGAATGGTTTTCTAGACCAATATGTTGAGGAACCTACTAGAGGCTGGCCATCCTAGACTAGGTGTTGTGTAATGGGAAAGGACTAATTCACAATCTTGTTGTGCGAGGCCCCTTGGGGAAAAGTGACCATAATATGGTAGAATTCTTTATTAAGATGGAGAGTGACAGTGTTAATTCAGAGACTAGAGTCCTGAACTTGGGGAAAGGTAACTTTGATGGTATGAGACATGAATTGGCTAGAATAGACTAGCAAGTGATACTTAAAGGGTTGATGGTGGATAGGCAATGGCAAACATTTAAAGATCACATGGGTGAGCTGCAACAATTGTACATCCCTGTCTGGAGTAAAAATAAAACGGGGATGTACAACCGTGGCTAACAAAGGAAATTAAGGATAGTATTAAATCCAAGGAAGAGGCATATAAATTGGCCAAAAAAAGCAGCAAACTTGAGGACTGGGAGAATTTTGTAATACAGCAGAGGAGGACAAAGGGTTTAATTAAGAGGGGGAAAATAGAGTATGAGAGGAAGCTTGCTGGGAACATAAAAACTGACTGCAAAAGATTCTATAGATATGTGAAGAGAAAAAGATTAGTGAAGACAAACATAGGTCCCTTGCAGATTTAGGTAAATTTATAATGGGGACAAAGAAATGGCAGACCAGTTAAACAAATACTTTGGTTCTGTCTTCACGAAGGAAGACATAAATAACCTTCCGGAAATACTAGGCGACCGAGGGTCTAGTGAGAAGGAGGAACTGAACGAAATCCTTATTAGGCGGGAAATTGTGTTCGGGAAATTGATGGGATTGAAGGCTGGGGCATGATAGTCTGCATTCTAGAGTACTTAAGGAAATGGTCCTCTAAATAGTGGATGAATTGATGATCATTTTCCAACAGTCTATCGACTCTGGATCAGTTCCTATGGACTGGAGGGTAGCTAATGTAACACCACTTTTTAAAAAAGGAGAGAGAAAGAAAGCAGGTAATTATAGACCGGTTAGCCTGACATCAGTAGTGGGGAAAATGTTGGAATCAATTATTAAGGATGAAATAGCAGCACATTTGGAAAGCAGTGACAGGATCGGTCCAAGTCAGCATGGATTTATGAAAGGGAAATCATGCTTGACAAATCTTCTGGAATTTTTTGAGGATGTAACTAGTAGAGTGGACAAGGGAGAACCAGTGGATGTGGTGTATTTGGACTTTCAAAAGGCTTTTGACAAGGTCCCACACAAGAGATTGGTGTGCAAAATCAAAGCACCATGGTATTGGGGGTAATGTACTGAAATGGATAGAGAACTGGTTGGCAGATAGGAAGCAGAGAGTCGGGATAAACGGATCCTTTTCAGAATGGCATGCAGTGACTAGTGGCGTGCCGCAGGGCTTAATGCTGACCCCAGCTCTTTACAATATACATCAATGATTTAGATGAAGGAATTGAGTGTAATATCTCCAAGTTTGCAGATGACACTAAACTGGATGGTGGTGTGAGCTGTGAGGAGGGCGCTAAAAGGCTGCAGGGTGACTTGGACAGGTTGGGTGAGTGGGAAAATGCATGGCAGATGCAGTATAATGTGGATAAATGTGAGGTTATCCACTTTGGGGGCAAAAACATGAAGGCAGAATATTATCTGAATGGCGGCAGATTAGGAAAGGGGGCAGTTTAGCAACGGGACCTGGTTGTCATGGTTCATCCGTCATTGAAAGTTGGCATGCAGGTACAGCAGGCGGTGAAGAAGGCAAATGGTATGTTGGCCTTCATAGCTAGGGGATTTGAGTACAGGAGCAGGGAGGTCTTACTGCATTTGTACAGGGCCTTGGCGAGGCCTCACCTGGAATATTGTGTTCAGTTTTGGTCTCCGAATCTGAGGAAGGATGTTCTTACTATTGAGGGAGTGCAGCGATGGTTCACCAGACTGATTCCCGGGATGGCTGGACTGACATATGAGGAGATACTGGATCAACTGGGCCTTTATACACTGAAGTTTAGATGGATGAGAGGGGATCTCATAGAAACATATAAGATTCTGACGGGACTGGACAGGTTAGATGCGAGAAGAATGTTCCCAATGATGGGAAGTCCAGAACCAGGGGACACAGTCTTAGGATAAGGGGTAGGCCATTTAGGATTGAGTTGAGGAGAAACTTCTTCAGTCAGAGAGTTGTTAATCTGTGGAATTCCCTACCGCAGAGAGTTGTTGATGCCAGTTCATTGGATATACTCAAGAGGGAGTTAGAAATGGCCCTTATCGCTAAAGGGATCAAGCGATATGAAGAGAAAGCAGGAAAGGGGTACTGAGGGAATGATCAGCCATGATCTTATTGAATGGTGGTGCAGGCTCGAAGGGCCGAATGGCCTACTCCTGCACCTATTTTCTATGTTTCTATGTTTCTATGTGTAACCCGCACCTCCCCCAAGTGGCCATTCTTCATGTGTGAGTCTAAATGCTGAGCATTGAAGGTCAATTGGTAACAGAGGGCATTGCAGCCCACCTGATCCTTTCACCCAACGTCAACATAAGACCATAAACATAAGAATTAGGAACAGGAGTAGGCCATCTAGCCCCTTGAGCCTGCTCCGCCATTCAACAAGATCGTGGCTGATCTGGCCGTGGACTTAGCTCCACTTATGCGCCCGCTCCCCGTAACCCTTAATTCTCTTATTGGTTAAAAATCTATCTATCTGTGATTTGAATACATTCAATGAGCTAGCCTCAACTGCTTCCTTGGGCAGAGAATTCCACAGATTCACAACCCTCTGGGAGAAGAAATTCCTTCTCAACTCGGTTTTAAATTGGCTCCCCCATATTTTGAGGCTGTGCCCCCCAGTTCTAGTCTCCCCGACCAGTGGAAACAACCTCTCTGCCTCTATCTTGTCTATCCTTTTCATTATTTTAAATGTTTCTATAAGATCACCCCCCATCCTTCTGTACTCCAACGAGTAAAGACCCAGTCTACTCAATTTATCATCATAAGGTAACCCCTTCATCTCCGGAATCAGCCTAGTGAATCGTCTCTATACCCCCTCCAAAGCTAATATATCCTTCCTTAAGTAAGGTGACCAAAACTGCACGCAGTACTCCAGGTGCGGCCTCACCAATACCCTATACAGTTGCAGCAGGACCTCCCTGCTTTTGTACTCTCGCAATGAAGGCCAATATTCCATTTGCCTTCCTGATTACCTGCTGCACCTGCAAACTAACTTTTTGGGATTCATGCACAAGGATCCCCAGGTCCCTCTGCACCGCAGCATGTTGTAATTTCTCCCCATTCAAATAATATTCCCTTTTACTGTTTTTTTTCCCAAGGTGGAAGACCTCACACTTTCCGACATTGTATTCCATCTGCCAAACCTTAGCCCATTCGCTTAACCTATCTAAATCTCTTTGCAGCCTCTCTGTGTACTCTACACAACCTGCTTTCCCACTAATCTTTGTGTCATCTGCAAATTTTGTTGCACTACACTCTGGCCCCTCTTCCAGGTCATCTATGTATATTGTAAACAGTTGTGGTCCCAGCACCGATCCCTGTGGCACACCACTAACCACCGATTTCCAACCCGAAAAGGACCCATTTATCCCGACTCTCTGCTTTCTGTTAGCCAGCCAATTCTCTATCCATGCTAATACATTTCCTCTGACTCCGCATACCTTTATCTTCTGCAGTAACCTTTTGTGTGGCACCTTAGCGAATGCCTTTTGGAAATCTAAATACACCATATCCATCGGCACACCTCTATCCACCATACTCATTATATCCTCAAAGACACGCGCACACTTTCCAGTGGGGCTCTCCCGATAGCGATCAGCAGCAGGACTTGTGGTTGATTCTCCCCTTCTTAATCCAGGGTACTCAAGCCATTTGTTGCACCCTTATAGCCACTTCAGCAGAGAGTAGCTAACTGAGCACAGGCCAAGAGTTCAATCTGGGACCTATTGGACTGCAGATTAGTTACATACTGTCTTTCGCTAAATCAATTGAAGTAATGGACACCACTTCTGGAAAAACTGACAAGAGTTTTAAAGGCTTAAAACCACATGATGAACTTATACAGCTTATAATAAATGCAAAATATTGAATATTCCTGTGACACACTAAAAAAATTCTCCTCGTCTCCTCTCTTCATGGCACTTTATGGTGTTCTACTGTGAGTTCTCGTATCTCAGTGTCTGCAGAAGCTCTAAACCCAAATGTCAATGTGATAGTGGAGAAATTAACTCAATTAGTAAAAGGGAAGATTGTACATATTATAAATAATAGAAAATACCAGATTCCTGGGAGTAATAAGGTCGGAAGGATTCTAATTGAGAAGTTCGGAAGGGAATAATAAATTCCAAGAAGCAACGGTTGAATGATTAATAACTATCATCTGAATCCTTCAAATAAACCGCAGCTTTTAAATCATTCTCCATTACCATATTAATTGTAATATACATCCATCAAATGTTGTGCATGCACTCCATGCTGCTAATGAGTAATGGTAGTCATATGAAAGGATAAGGACAGGAAGTGTTATACCAGTAACAATTTGGTTTATGTAGCATGACAAGTGATTGTTATTTTCGGGTTTTGATTTTATAAAGTCATCTGAACCGTTCGATTGTATAACAGTCTTATACCATGACAGCTAGTTACTGTTTTGTTAGTAGCATGAATCTTTTGTTTTGATCTGAAGATTTTCATTGCCCAATTCAAAATTACCTGACACCCAGAAGGAATATAAAATTCTTATGTAATGACTATGCAGCTCTGGCTGTATCAGCTATGAATCAGTGGATAGCACTCTCACCTCTGAGTCAGAAGGTTGTGTGTTCAAGTCCCACTCCAAGGACTACAGCACAAATAAGTCTAGGCTGACACTCCAGTGCAATGGTGAGGGAGCACAGCACTGTCGGAGGTGCTGTCTTTCAGATGAGATGTTAAACTAAGGCCCTGTCTGCTTTCTCACTATTTCAAAGAAGAACAGGGCAGTTATCCCTGGTCAATATTTATCCCTCAATCATCATCACAAAAAAAAGATTAACAGATTATTATCAAATTGCTGTTTGTGGGAGCTTGCTTGTGTGCAAATTGGCTGCCGCATTTCCTGCATTACAACAATGACTACACTCCAAAAAGTACGTAATTGGATGTAATATACTTTCATTTCCAAGCACTTTCAAGAAAAACACTCTTTTAAAGTAGTATCGATATTCCCAAACTCACTGGGGTATTCTGCACATAAATATGGTAATAAAAGAGTCTAAAATGAGTAAGTACACATTCCATTCAAAATACAAAGATCTGCCTTTTTTGTCAGAGGGGTATTTTGGGTTAAGAAAACGTGAAATAATTTCCAGTTATCTGTGCTTATGTTGGGAGCCCTGTACATGCCTAACTGGGCTAACCTCTCAGAAAACACTGATTAACAAACCTCTTATGATGGTATTAATCAATGGAAGGAATCTACACCCTTTCCCAGAGTTAATATTTAGCCTTGACCTAATAGATTAGTATTGTGGATATCTCTTAAAATCTGATTCAATGTGAACTTTCCCATTCTGTCCAGGATGTTGCCATAAATGAGTTCCAGAACCACTAAAACATTGGTTGGCTTAGGTCAGGTTATATGACCTGCTGACCTGGAAGAGAAGATTGGAAGCATATGAGGAAATGAACTGTCAGAAGTTAATTGAATTGTAAAAATCATTTTACAATCACTAGCTGTTTCAAAACAATGAACCTCTTGAAAATAAAATGAAGTCATAAATCACAACTTTGTTAATCCAAATGACAAACAGAACCTAAAAATATGCACTATGTTAAACTGCAAGATGTGTAGTTTATACAGGCAGTGCTGAAGATTAAACAAAGCAAAAAAATAGAAGCAAGCAGTAAACAGAAATACTCCTATACAGTTTGAACTTTTACTCCATTCCAAGATTTAATATCAAGCTCATTTTAAAAACTAGCTAACAATTTTCTTGCTAATTTTCTCTCATTCGCCCTTCAATACATTGATCTTGCATTGCATCCCATGTGTTGGCCTCCAATATCCACGTAAGTGCCTAATCTTTACATTTGAGCCTGGACAAGGAGAGTTAGTAGCTTATTAATCAGTGCAGGGCACTAGAGCCAAACTCCAATTCTGTTTTTACTTGATGTATGATGCTAGTTTTGGTTATCTCATGGTAGATTTTTGGTCACAATGTTTACATTTCTTTTTTAAAGAAAGTGAATTTCATTGTAATGGTTTTGACCCAGGTACTGCCTCATCTCTGTAAAATGTATTTACTGTTTAGAGTATTTATCCAGAGCTTAAGTAATTAAAAACTTCAATTTATGCCTGAAAAAAATGATTAAATCACAAAATCAAAAATTATTCAATGAAAGCAGTTTGGTATTTTATGAGAATATCCCACCAGCAGTACAAACACAATCAAATACTGTCAAATCACAAAGTCAACATATATAGGAGTAAAGTCATAGAGATAAGTACATGTCTTTTTTACACAACACTGGTCTCAGATATGTAGATGAAAGATATGGTAAGATTCTAGTTCTAAAAGTCAGCACAGAGGAATGTTGCCTGAGGTCAGACTTAGGAGTTCCAAGCAGTAACACCCAGATAAAACACTTATCTGTAAAAATATCTCATGTGGTTTCAGCTAGGTTTCACATTATGCATGTCTCTTTCTTACCCAATGAAGGCAACCCAGTGGTTGTGGTAGCATCTGTGTCATAACAGTCCTAATAATAACATAGCACTGCTGGCTTTGCCCATCTATTTATGTACTAAACTGTAGCAAATTTATATTTCTTCCCAAGTATTCAAATGTATTTCAGTTCCAGATGACAATATATTGCAAATAGTTTCCATCCTAAATAATAGTTACTTAAATTCAAAATAGAATTGCTCAGTTCAGACTGCTGCATAAATTAATATATCCCAACATGGAAGTGCTTTGGCTTTCATTGGGTTGTTTTCAGATGGCCTCTTGAGGTACCCAAGCACATGTCTTAGGGAATGGAATTCAAATCAATTTGCAAACACATTCAAACAGGAAATTGTTCAATTCTCCCTGCAATCAAGCATTTAATTATATTTAGATTCATTGTTAAGTGTTAGCTCTAAATTTCAGTAGGAGTCACACAGAAAGTCTGATATCATCACAATAGTGAAAGAAGAGCTGTTTTAATAGATGGTAATGACTCAATTATCAGTTTAAGAAAGTATTTAATCTGATGCTGTATAGTTACATTCTGCCAAGTAATGGTCAATTACTTTTAAATAATTAACCACAGACCCTAGAGAAAAAAAATAAATGCACTTGGGGGTACAGCATATTGCTACTTTAAACAATGTCAAGATAGTACAGTATATTGTAATTTCAAACAAATACACTATGTACAACAAAATGAATTTAAATACACCAGTCTTCAAGGGTTCCCTAATCTGGTTGCTAATGAGCAGACCACTAATGTCCAAGGCACAAAACTACCCCTGGAAGTGGTTTATCCCTTGGTGGTTTCAAATCACCCCCTTACAACAGTTCTAGACCCCGGGAATTATATTAGTGAACAGAATACTCAGTTATAGCCAGATCTTTCGGTTTCAACCATCACAATGCTTTTATTCAAGTTAAAGCATACACCTGCTTCCAGTAAAACACAACCTGGTGGCATAAAACAAACACAGTACAACACACAACACTGGCCTGTCTGAACAGGCCCCTATCGCAAAGTACTCACGACTAAAACAACCCTGCTTGGCTCAATAGGGCACCACCGAATCTGCCCAACAGACTGTGCGTATGCCTATGATCCGCACAGAACCTCCCCACTAAACCTCTAAGGCTTGGTTGGGACACACGACACCCCTTCACACTATGCGGTGGTCTAAAGAATGTGTGGGCTGGGATAATGCTCACCAGTTACCCCTCTGGCTTACTCGCTGCCTCTCCCGATGAGGCGTATCTTCTGATTCTGTACCAATCTGTGGTATTCAAGTCCCAGTCTCAAGGTCAACTTCCCAGTCGAAACAGCGAGGCTCTCTTTGCTCATAGATGATGGTTTCTTTTCTCTGTCCCAGATGGAGTGCTGGGCCCTTGAATCCGTTGAACGAAGCAAGCAAGCGTAGAAGAGGAGAGAGAGAGAGATGGAAGCAAACTGCCTCTCTTATACCTGAAAAATGCTTACTGAATTCTCACATCAAAAACCAGTCCTTTGTCTGAGGCAGTCCAACTAAAGAGCAATGAAACACATCTTTAGCCTATGCCTTTGTTACTGGATTCTTCCTGGGGATAAAGGCTCCAACAAGTCTGGGTGGTCAAATAGCTTCCTTTGTCCTGAGGTTCCTGCGCTCCGGGGCTTTTAGTAATTTCGGTGGCTTGAGCACTGACCAGTTTACCTGATCTCTCACTGTTGGGTTCCTATTACATGACAAATGGATCCTCCATCTGCTTTCAGCCATCCCAGACAATCTCTGCCCAGCTGATATGTATTCCTGTGGAACATGCCTGGGCCTGTCCCAGTCATGTCAGCTCTTCTGAAATGAAAAAGCAATGTCCAAAACATAAAGCCGATGCTTACACCTCCTAATTGATAATCTCATTCAGAGGTGATAGCATGATTAGTGTAGGAGAATGCACAAGTTTCTTTTGAAATTAAGACTGAACTATTCTTAATGACCACCTTCAATCAGACTGCTGTGGAAATCAGTCCAAGTCTTCTGGTATGGAGGTGCTGGGACAATGTAGAAGGTGATTTAATTTGCATCTAATGCAAATGCTGATTTTGTATTACTTTGAGCTAATCAACAATGTATGACAGCATAAATGTGACAGTTGAAGGAAGTGTTATACAATAGGATGTATATGCAGACATTCTATCATGCTCCACATTTAAAATAAAGTAACTGTCTCTAATCATGTTGTAGTTGATCGGAAACTATTACAGTGGGGTGCTCAATGTGTTATATTCATGAAACATGAACATGCATCTCCTTTATCGACACCCAACATTAAAATTTCACCTGAGTACACAGTGAAAATTGCTTAAATGAATAGCACCCTAGGGTATGATACACTTGCCAAAAGAAGGGTGAGGGTTGAGACACCAACGGGTATTAGTTGAATCTTTGCTCAAGTCATGCTGAAGCTACATTGTTCACAAGCATAAAGGGGCCATCAGACCCGACAGCCAATGCAAAGGAGAGCAACTAATCTGATTTCTGCTGCTGGAGGGAAGAGCTTATGAGGAGTCACTAGATAAGCTCCAACTCTTCAGTTACCAGGAGAGATATCAGTGAAGGAATCTTACAGAAGTTGTAACAGGCTAGGGAAGATAAATCCAGAACAAATGTTTTAGATGTGCCAGATTAATAGGACAAGCTAGCAGTAGTTGCAAAGGGCAAGTTTAAAACAGTCAAGAAGAATTTACAGAATTTGAGCAGCTAGAATGAACTGCAAGGAATAATGACCCAGACCAAGACTTTTTTTTAATGAACAGTTAGATACTGTACCGATTTTAAAAACTGAAAATGCTGGAAATACAGCCAGGGTCTGTCATCATCTGAGAAAAAAAGTCAAGTTAATGGTTTAGAAATTTGTTTCCGTAGCGCCTGATTTTTCAGCACTACAGGTGCTGTTTTACGTCGAAAATGGCATCCGCGCCATGCACACACACTTCTGGTGCAGGCTGTGTCAGACAGCAATTAGGTGAGGTAGTTTGCGTCGGCACAGGGAGCATGCACCAGAAGTATGCAGAGCACGCAGATCTTGATGTCAATCAGTGTGCAACACTGATTTGATGTCAGCACTGCCATTTTCGGCCTCAGCACTGCCCACAGCTGAACAAACATGAAGCTGGCACCTGCGCTACCCTTTCTCCCGCCCTGGCTTTCGGCCACTGATGACTGCTGTTGCACCAGGTGCTGATCCCGCCTCTATGCCACCCTGAGCAGGTGGCTGCGAGTGTGAGATCGATTGACAGTGTTTCTTCTTCATCAGTGTCTTCTTCTACCACTTGCTGCCCAAGTTGGAATTCTTGGGTTGCTGAAAGGAGAAAGGCACAGGGGTAGAATTGAAGTGGGGTGGGAGGGGGTATAAGGCAGGGAGAGAAGCAAGAGCTGCATGCTTACTCCATGTGCAGCTTGTCAATCAGAAGAGAATGTCGGATGAGGTGAAAGTGGGATAGGAAGAGAAGGATTAGGTATGAGTATCTTCAAAGGTTTCAGTCCAGCCGCTGGCCACGGCCTCAGTCACATCCACTCCAATAATGCCAAGCATGGTCTCCTCCATCAGGTTTAGAATATGCAGGTGCGCCTGTTCCCCTCCACTTAGTTGCTGTTGCCTCTAGTTGTGCACCACCTTTTGCAAGAGGGAAATATGTCACTGAGTGTGGTGCAATGCGTTTGGTTGATGTGGTTGTCATGGTTAAATAAATTGCAGTGTACACAAGGTGAGATGTGGGTGCAAGGCTTGCAACAGTGGTAAGTGTGTGAGGGTGAGGTGGTGCAAATGAATGTGAGGTACAAGTCATGATTGCTAAAGACTGTTGGTAGGTGAGTAATGGGGGTGTTGTGGATTGAACAATTGCTAAGGCTAGTGGTGCAGCTGTTGAGTTATGGCATTTGAAGATGCATTCACTGACCTTGACTACTCATGTGAGGTCATTGAACTTCTTTTGGCACAGCCTATAGGTCCTTGGGACAACACTGCTGATATTGACCTCCATGGCTATCTGCTCCCCCTGTCTTCAGTGTTTGTTTAGAGGACCTCTCTCCTCCTGTCCACCTCCACCACTAAGGCCCCCAGTTCTGCGTTGGAGAACCTTGGAACCCCTCTGGCATGTTGTGCCATTCATATTTCTTTTCCAGGTCAAATTCACTTCTGGAATGATTTCCAACACCTGCTGTTGTCAAACTGCACCTCTCCTTTAAGAAGTGCAGGCAGCCAATCAGCAGTGCTGGGCTGGATGCTACAATCATATAAATTACCAGGCAGTGTGAAATTTACATGCTGCCTGCATCGGAGCAAGCAGGTGTGGGTTGATCCCGCATTGTGATCCACGTGCCCGTTTTCAGGGGCAATCAAATATTTAGCCCAATGTTTCAGGTTTGTTCCAGAAAAAATGCTACAACAAAAATGGCAAGATTGTTACTCAAAGAATGAAAATAATTGGGCTTGAAGGTCTTCATCAATCTCATCTACTTGCTTCTATGAAAGAGAGCCAATAGTCTATGTATATGTATGTACATGATAATTACAATATCATGCAGATCCAAGGTTAAAATATTACTTTTCAGAATGCCATGAAGCTTTTTTAAAAAAATGAAAAGTTACTGGGTATGGAATGCTGCTAAACAGAGCGCTAAAGTTGGGAATTTGAAGAGGGTGGTAATTCGAAGCAGAGGGGGACAGAGGAGAGAATGAGGAGTGGCCAGAGATAAAGGTAAGTCCGAGAGCCCGGAGGGAGCATGAACGTCAGAGAGTGAGGTAAGTGACACCAGCACAAGGAAAGAGCTGAAAAGAAAAAAAAATTGTGAGTAGCTGGTGATTGTTTTTTTAAGTCTCTAGTTTATTTCTGTTCGTTAATAGTCTATTAAATAAAGGCATGGCAGGGCATCTCAGTCCCATGGAATGCACATCTTGTGTCATGTGGGAAATCCGGGAAGCTTCCTGTGTCCTGGACAACCACATGTGCAGGAAGTGTCATCAGTTGAAAGAGTTCGAGCTTTGGGTTTTGGATCTTGAGTAGCAGCTGACATCACTGTGGTGCATTGTGAAGCCGAGAGCTACGTGGATAGCATGTTTCAGGAGATGATCACCCTGCAACATAAGAGTTTGCAGGTAGAGAGGGCATGCATTACCACCAGACAAGGGGGACCAGGCAGATAGTGCAGTCTCCTGAGTGCATCTCATTCTCTAGTCAGTATTAATACAAGTTTGGGTACACTCGAGGTACGTTCTCAAGAGGCAGAAAGAAAAGGTAACTAAAGCGAGAGCTCCCTGGATGAGGAGATAGTGTAAGATGGAACAAAAAAAAAGGGGGCATATGATAGATGTCAGGTTGAGAATACAAGTGAGAAACGGACTGAATATAGAAAGTTCAAAGGGGAAGTGAAAAGGGAAATAAGAGGCAGAGTACGAGAACAGAATGGCAGCTAACATAAAAAGGGAATCCAAAAGTCTTCTATAGTCATATAAATAATAAAATGGGTAGTAAGAGGGGTGTGGCTGATTAATGACCAAAAAGGAGACCTATGCATGGAGGCAGAGGACATGTCTGAGGTATTAAATGAGTACTTTGCATCTGTCTATACCAACAAAAGTCAATGAAAGGAGGTAGTTGAGATACTGGATGAGATAAAAGTCGATAGAGGTCCGAGAAAGGGTGGCTGTACTTAAAGTAGATAAATCACCAGGACCGGATGGGATGCATCCTAGGATGTTGAGAGAAGTAAAGGTGGAAATTGCAGAGGTACTGCCATAATCTTCCAATCATCCTTAAGATATGGGGGTGGTGCCAAAGGACAGGAAAATTTCAAATATTACACCTTTGTTCAAAAAAGGGTGCAAGGATAAACCCAGCAACTACAGACCAGTTAGTATAACCTCGGTAGTGGGGAAGTCTTTGAAACAATAATCCAGGATAAAATTATCACTTGGACAAGTGTGGATTAATTAAGGAAAGCCAATACAGATTTGTCAAAGGCAAATAATGCTAACTAACTTGGAGTTTTTTGATGTGGTTGATGTGGTATACATGGGCTTCCAAAAGGCATCTTAGAAAGTGCTTGCCATATAATAGGCTTGCCAGCAAAGTTGAAGCCCATGGAATAAGAGTGTGTGTCAGCATGGATACAAAATTGGCTAAGTGACAGGAAAGTGGTGGTGAACGGTTGTTTTTCAGACTGGAGGAAGGTATACAGTGGTGTTCCTCAGGGATTGGTACTAGGACCACTGCTTTTCCTGATATATATTAATAACTTGGACTTGGGTGTACCGGGCACAATTTCAAAATTTGCATGCAACACAAAACTTGGAAGTATAGTGAACAGTATGGAGGATTGAGATATATTTCAAGAGGACATAGTCAGGCTGGTGGAATGGGCGGACACGTGGCAGATGAAATTTCACGCAGAAGTGTGAAGTGATACATTTTGATAGGAAGAACGAGAGGCAATATAAACTAAAGGGTACAATTCTAAAGGTGGTGAATGAATAGGCATGGGGGTATGTGTGCAGATTGAGAAAGTGCTTGAAAAATCATACAGGATCTTTGGCTTTATAAATTAGGCAGAGAGTACAAAAGCAAGGAAGTTATGAACCACTTTTATAAAACACTGGTTCTGCCTCAACTGTAGTAGTGTGTCCAATTCTGGGCACTGCACTTGATGAAAGACGTGAAGGCCTTAGAGAGGCTGCAGAAAAGATTTACAAGAATTGTTCCAGGGATGAAGGACTGCAGTTATGTGGATAGACTTAAGAAGCTGGGGTTGTTCTCCTTAGAGCAGAGAAGTTTGAGAGATTTGATAGAGGTGTTCATAACCATGTGGGGTATAGACAGTAGATAGAAACTGTTCCCATTGGCAGAAGGGTTGAGACCCAGAGGACACAAATTTAAGTTGATTGGCAGAAGAACGAAAGGCAACATGAACTAAAAACTTTTTTTTCACAGCGAGCAGTTAGGATCTGGAATGCACTGCCTGAAAGGATGGTGGAGACAGATTCAATTGTGGCTTTCAAAAGGAAATTGGATAAGTACCTGAAGGAAAAAAATTTGCAGGGCTACAGGGAAAGGCCGGGAAAGTGGGACGAGCTGAAGCGCTCTTGTAGAAAGCCGGCATGGGCTCGATGGGCCGAATGGCCTCCTTCTGTGCTGTAACCATTCTATGATTCTAAACCAAAAAGGTTCAAAGAACCAATGAACTATATTTTGTTGCTGAGTTTGACAATAAAAGATGCATTGTGTTGACAATTGCCAGAAGCTCCATACCTGACATACTGCCAACCATGTTTAAACCACAATAATGCATTCAATAAATCGAGGAATGCAACCATTTTAAATTTAGAGTTCAAAATAAGCTTTTATACCCTTTTGTAAAAAAGGCATTATAAAGCAAAGCTAATGATTTATACAAAGCAAGTCAATATTTTTTTTCAAATAGACTTTATTTACAACCTGCACAGACATGAATAAGGAAAATTTAAAATATTGGACATTTGCATCATTCATTTCAAGCAGTTCAATACATAACACTGCCAATTCATATTCTTCATCTCGATGAATTTATAAACTAGGGGTTCAGCAGTGGTGCTTGATGCACTGCTTAATGTGGCATTGGCATTACAATACCCCAGATCAACATTGTATTCCATATAGAAATGATCTTTAGAATAATTTAATCGAAATGGTTAACTTAGCTTCACTCTCCTTTAAGTATGCAGTTTTATATCCTATGTTCTGATGGTTCTACAGCTGTCTTGCCCAAAATAATAGGTTCAAGTATCATTTCTTGAAGGAGACATCGATATTGTTCTTCAAAAAGGAACATTTACACTCGAGCCATTTAAGATGTTTGCAGCTCAGCAGAGTAAATAAGTGTTTTAATATTGAATTTCACTTTTATAGTCAGCAATGCTAGTGAATACTTGTTTACTCATACATTTTAGACAATGTTGAAAGATAGATCTCAACTATTGGTGGTTTACAGGGCAACAAGATGACCATGGCAAGGGTCAATGTATACCATATTTCTGCATATTTCAAAAGCAGCACAGGAGAGGTCTATGGGATCAAACATTAAAGAAATCAGTCAGATGTTTATTTAATATGAAGTCTTTTGAATTTGCATCTCCAAGTTTGTATTAAACATGCTTTGCTTTCCAGGTTCCTTAATGTTCCAGATCCAAGTCCTCTAACTCTTCTTCTAGCTCATCAAGATCTTCTCCAGTAAAGAGATTTTCATCTACAGGGACACCATCAATATGACCATCCTCTAATTCTCCATCCAGCTTACCACCTTCACTTTCATCATCAACTCCTCCTGAGGCCTCATCTAATTTATTTTCTGTAATAAAGGAAACAATTTATTATATAATCTACAAGCATATCTTTGGTCAAAAGATGAGTTTGTTGAATATTTGGATATGCAATAAAATCAAGAAATCAGAATTGGAAGGTCAAAACTAAGACAGACTTCTGATCACCTCCATGAAGATAGACAATATAATAATTATCCAAACATTTAGAAAATGAGTTAACCAGGCCAAAACATCTTAAAAAAAAAAACTATGTACACCAGTGCTGTATCATACTTCGATATAGCCAAGCAACTGGACATTTACAGTGAAATTCTATTTCTTCTTTATTCTCTATTAATGCTAATTAAATTTAATAGCCATTTATGATTTGCAGAAATGCACCATGTCTAATGTGATTCCAGCCATTTCCAGTGTTGATTGTTGTTAATAAAACAAAATTATTTGCATGTTCAATAAAGGCATTGCTGCCAAAACAGAAAAAAATCTGTTAAAAATAATATTAAGTTAATTCAATCCAATCCAGCAATTGTTTCAAAAAGAATACAGAACCCAGCATTCATTTTCTTCCTATTCCTATTTAAACACGAACACCGCTGCAATTATATTGAGAATTACAGACAGCTATGATATGCAATAAGGTACTAACTGTTTCAGGTGACAAACTGCGGGTAGGGAAAGGAGGTTTGTGTAGCAGTGTGTTAAAATACTGTCCTTGCATATTTGGAACTTGGCTACATAATCCAATAAATGGAGATTGCAGGAACCCTTAAAGCCGACTCAGGGGAAAACTGAAGAGAGTTTCAGCAGGCACCCCAATTTCAAGTTGGTATAACAAAACCGCCCACAATTCAGCCTGTAATTTGGCAGCCTTTTTCATTAGAGGACCACATAATTTATTCAGTAGTTTATGTTACCAGTCTTTTAAATTAAGACACATTCATTAAACTGTAAAACCATAAAACTTAAGTTAGCTGAGTTTAGAAAATACCAGAAGTGCTGATATGGCAAGTGGAAAATTCAGTGATGCAGCCCAGAATACTTTTGAGATCAGCAGGCAAAGTTCTTTGTTAAGGCAATGCTAAGTGCGCTTTCAGCCATTTTTATACTGCTGCTATTTTAGTTCAATTCCATGCATCGGTGACCAAGACCAAAATAAATGACGACTATACTGAACTCTCTGCAGTGTTTGTTACGATGGACTGTGGCAGCTCCTCGCTCTCTACTCCATGGCACTGCCTTTGCATATTCCACTTCATCTTGTCTGAATGCAGTTAGCACATCTATATCTACAGCAATGGCTTCTCTCCCTGCGCCTGCACAATCATCTTTGAAGTCCAAGGATGAATCCTTGGCTCTCTTCCCTTCCTCATCTACACACTGTTCCTTGGTGACTCTCATCTACTGGCAAAGGACCAGCTTCCCAACATATGCTGATGACAGCTTCTCTTCTTAGGCAGTCCCTCGAATCGAGGACGACGTGCTTCCACACCAAAAAGGGTGGAGTTCACAGGTGTTTCAATGAGGGACCTGACATTCCAGGTCCCGAACTACATGTTGAAGGGTGGAAGATGCCCGTGCATGGATTTTTTTTAACGTGTGGTGGCCGTTGCATGCCAGCCACCACACGGGCTTGACAGAGTCTTGTTAACCAAGACGACTGGAGACCAGCTCTGCTGCACGCTCTAGCTGCAGCTAAGCTCGACCTCTCCACCATTTATTTATTTCTTCCTTATAACATCCGTGCTGTTAGATTGCTTGTCAGACATCAATGCAGGAAGATAACATTTACTTCAACTGAACATTCGGAAGAGTGACAGCTGAGCTTCACATCTACATCCGATTCATCACCAAGCTGGCTTAATTCCACCTCAACATTGCCCATTGCTGCATCGACCTCAGCCTATTGCTGCTGAAATTCTTCTTCACACCTTGACCTCCAGACTTATCTCAAAATTTCTCCTGGCTGGCCTCTTATCTTGCACTCATCATAAACTCCAACTAATCCAAATCTCTGCAGCCTGTGTTCTGTCCCGCTCGCCTATTACTCCCAACCTCACTGAATTACATTGACTCAACAACCCTTGCCACACAAATTTAAAATCCTTTAACCCAGTCTTTAAATTTGTCCATGGCCTTGCCTTATTCAATTGCAGAACACCCCTACGAGTTGCGGATCCCCTCCTGCACCCATCACTCCTGTGAGGCCATCATTTTCTGCAACCTGTCTTCCCTTCCTCACCAGTAGAGGCATTACCTTTAGCCTTTTTGGCCACTCTCTGGAACTCCTTTCACCCGCTACAATGCTCTCTCTACCTTTAAAAACTTCTTTAAACCCATTTTCAGTTACCTCTTTTTGCTCCCTCTATGCCTTATAGCCCAATTTTTTTTATCTTTCTCTTCTTCCTTTCTCCCCCCACCCCTTTGCATGTTTTCTATGTTAAAGGTGTTACAGTTCCAACTGCTTATTACAGGCTCCTTCGTGTGAACACAATGGCTGTGTGTAACCTGACAACTGAGATCCTGGAGGTGGCAGGCAACACAGTATGGGACCGTGCTATCGGCACCATCTTCATCAGCTTTTCAGGTTTTAAATACGTTTTATCACAATTTAATTTTAAAAAAGACAAATAGGGGCCAAAATTGCCCCCGACCAAAAAGTAGACACACTCACCGATTAGTTAGGTTTTTCTCCACCCCAATCTATTGGACCAATCTGTTGGAGATTGGACCAATATTCACCCTTTTATTTTCTATTTACCGTCGGGCGGTGTTGAGGTGCGGAAATGCCGTTGGAGCGGGGCGGCTGATGCTACAAGTCATCAACATCAGATAGGGAGATCGAGAGGCCTATACAAGACCCGGGAGTTCGGGCAGTCGGAGGAGCGGGAGATTGAGAGGCCTATAAAAGGCCCGAGAGTTTGGGCAGTCGGAGGAGACAGCTGGTGCAAGGGCAGAAGGTAAACAAAGAAGTAAAAAGAAATCGAAGTGTGACATCACAGCCAAGCAGGTAAGTGATTGGCTGGTGGATTGATGAGTATTTTATCTTTTTCTTTTCTTATCAGTAGGAAACCTTTGGCAGGGTTGCCAAATTAAGTTAATCTAAGGGTTAAGTCATGGTAGGAGAGCCCAGACCCGTGTCATGCTCCTCCTGTGCTATGTGGGAAATCAGGGACATTTCCAGTGTCCCTGACTACTAGGTGTGCAGGAAGTGTGTCCAGCTACAGCTCCTGACAGACCACATTGTGGCACTGGAGCTGCACATGGATTCACTCTAGAGCATCCACGATGCTGAGGATGTCGTGAATAGTATGTTGTGAGTTGGTCACACCGCAGGTAAAGGTTATACAGGCAGATAGGGAATGGGTGACCAGCAGGAAGAGCAGGGGAAGGAAGGTAGTGCAGAGGTCCCGTGTGGTCATCTCCCTCCAAAACAGATATACTGTATTGGGTACTGTTGGGGGAGATGGCTCATCAGGGCAAGGCAGCAGCAGCCAAGTTCATGGCACCATGGATGGCTCTGCTGCACAGGAGGGCAGGCAAAAGTGTGACAGGGGATTCTATTGGTAAGGGGAAGACAGACGTTTCTGCTGCCGCAAACGAGACTCCAGGATGGTATGTTGCCCCCCTGGTGCAAGGGTCAAGGATGTCTCGGAGCTGTTGCAGGGCATTCTGGAGGGGGAGGGTGAACAGCCAGCTTTCGTGGTGCATATAGGTACCAACGATATAGGTAAAAAAACAGGATGAAGTCCTACAAGCTGAATTTAGGGAGCTAGGAATTAAATTAAAAAGTAGGACCTCAAAGATAGTAATCTCAGGATTGCTACCAGTGCCACGTGCTAGTCAGAGTAGGAATAGCAGGATAGTTCAGATGAATACGTGGCTTGAGGAATGGTGCAAGGGGGAGGGATTAAAATTGCTGGGACATTGGAACCGGTTCTGGGGGAGGTGGGACCAGTACAAACCGTACGGTCTGCACTTGGACAGGACCGGAACTGATGTTTGCTCGTGTTGTTGGGGAGGGTTTAAACTAATATGGCAGGGGAATGGGAATCTACGCAGGGAGGCAGAGAGAAGTAAAAAGGGAGCAGAAGCAAAAGGTAGGAAGGAGAAAAACAAGAGTGGAGGGCAGAGAAATCAAGGGCAAAAATCAAAAAGGGCCACATTACAACATAATTCTAAAAGGACAAAGTGTTAAAAAAAACAAGCCTGAAGGCTCCGAGTCTCAATGCGAGGAGCATTGGTAATAAGGTGGATGAATTAACTACGAAGATAGGTGTTAACGGATATGATGTAATTGGGATTACGGAGACACGGCTCCAGGGTAACCAAGGCTGGGAACTCAACATTCAGGGGTATTCATTATTCAGGAAGGATAGACAGGAAGGAAAAGGAGGTGTGGGTAGCACTGCAGGTTAAAGAGGAGATTAACGCAATAGTAAGGAAGGACATTAGCTTGGATGATGTAGAATCTGTATGGGTAGATCTGCGAAACACCAAAGGGCAGAAAACGTTAGTGGGAATTGTGTGCAGACCAAACAGTAGTAGGGAGGTTGGGGATGGCATCAAACAGGAAATTAGGGACTCGTGCAATAAGGGTACAGCAGTTATCATGGGTGACTTTAATCTACATATTGATTGGGCTAACCAAACTGGTAGCAGTACTGTGGAGGAGGATTTCCTGGAGTGTATAAGGGATGGTTTTCTGGACCAATATGTCGAGGAACCAACTAGAGAGCAGGCCATCCTAGAGTGGGTCTTATGTAAATGAGAGAGAATTAATTAGCAATCTGTTCATGCGAGGCCCCTTGGGGAAGAGTGACCATAATATGGTAGAATTCTTCATTAAGATGGAGAACGACACAATTAATTCAGAGATGAGGGTCCTGAACTTAAAGAAAGGAAACTTCGATGGTATGAGACGCGAATTGGCTAGGACAGACTGGCGAATGATACTGAAAGGGCTGATGGTGGATAGGCAATGGCAGACATTTAAAGATCACATGGATGAACTACAACAATTGTACATCCCTGTCTGGCGTAAAAATAAAAAGGGTAGGTGGCTCAACCGTGGCTAACAAGGAAAATTAGGGTTAGTGTTAAATCCAAGGAAGAGGCATATAAATTGGTCAGAAAAAGCAGCAAACTTGAGGACTGGGAGAAATTTAGAATTCAGCAGAGGAAGACTAAGGGTTTAATTAGGAGGGGGAAAGAGAGTACGAGAGTAAGCTTGCAGGGAACATAAAAACTGACTGCAAAAGCTTCCATCGATATGTGAAGAGAAAAAGATTAGTGCAGACTAATGTAGGTCCCTTGCAGTCAGAATCAGGTGAATTCATAATGGGGAACAAGGAAATGGCAGACCAAGTGAACAAATACTTTGGTTCTGACTTCACGAAGGAAGACGCGAATATAATGAGGCTCCCTAAAATAATAGGGGACCAAGGGTCTAGTGAGGAGGACGACCTGAAGGAAATCCTTATTAGTCAGGAAATTGTGTTCGGGAAATTGATGGGATTGAAGGCCGATAAATCTCCAGGGCCTGATAGTCTGCATCCCAGAGTACATAAGGAAGTGGCCCTAGAAATAGTGGATGCATTGGTGGTCATTTTTCAACATTCTACTGACTCTGGATCAGTTCCTATGGATTGGAGGGTAGCTAATGTAACCTCACTTTTTAAAGAGAGAGAGAGAAAACAGGGAATTATAGATCGGTTAGCCTGACATCAGTAGTGGGGAAAATGTTGGAATCAATTATTAAAGATGTAATGGCAGCGCACTTGGAAAGCAGTGACATGATTGGTCCAAGTCAGCATGGATTTATGAAATGGAAATAATGCTCGACAAATCTTCCAGAAATTTTTGAGGATGTAACTAGAAGAATGGACAAGGGAGAACCAGTGGATGTGGTGTATTTGGACTTTCAAAAGGCTTTTGACAAGGTCCCACACAAGAGATTGGTGTGCAAAATCAAAGCACATGGTATTGGAGATTATGTATTAACATGGATAGAGAACTATATGGCAGAGAGGGATCAAAGAATGGGAATAAACGGGTCCTTTTCAGAATGGCAGGCAGTGACTATTGGAGTACCGCAAGGCTCAGTGCTGGGACCCCAACTATTTACAATATACATTAATGATTTAGATGAAGGAATTGAATGTAATATCTCCAAGTTTGCAGATGACACTAAGCTGGGTGGCAGTGTGAGCTTTGAGGAGGATGCTAAGAGGCTGCAGGGTGACTTGGACAAGTTAAGTGAGTGGGCAAATGCATGTCAGATGCAGTATAATAGATAAATGTGAGGTTATCCACTTTGGTGGCAAAAACAGGAAGGCAGATTATCTGAATGGTGACAGATTAGGAAAAGGGGAGGTGCAACAAGATCTGGGTGTCATGGTACATCAGTCATTGAAAGTTGGCATGCAGGTACAGCAGGCGGTGAAGGTGGCAAATGGCACATTGGCCTTCATTGCGAGAGGATTTAAGTATATGAGCAGGGAGGTCTTGCTGCAGTTGTACAGGGCCTTGGTGAAACCACACCTTGAATATTGTGTAGTCTCCTAATCTGAGGAAGGACAGTCTTGCTATTGAGGGAGTGCAGCGAAGGATCACCAGACTGATTCCTGGGATGGCAGGACTGACATATGAAGAAAGACTGGATTGACTAGGCTTATATTCACTGGAATTTAGATGAATGAGAGGGGATCTCATAGAAGCAAATAACATTGTTGGGATTGGACAGGTTAGATGCAGGAAGAATGTTCCCGATGCTGGGGAAGTCGAGAACCAGGGGCCACAGTCTAAGGATAAGGGATAAGCCATTTAGGGCCGAGATGAGGAGAAACTTCTTCAGTCAGAGAATTGTGAACCTGTGGCATTCTCTATCACAGGAATTTGTTGAGGCCAGTTCATTAGATATATTCAAAAGGAAGTTAGATGTGACCCTTCCAGCTAAAAGGATCAGGGGGTATGGAGAGAAAGCAGGAATGGGGTAGTGAAGTTGCATGATCAGCCATGATCATATTGAATGGTGCAGGCTCAAATAGCCTACTCCTGCACCTATTTTCTATGTTTGTATGCAACGCTGACGTGTCACAACGACCCTAATCTTCAGTTAAAGGGAAGGGCCGCTGTGAGCTCTGCATTTAATTTGGGCCACCAGGGAGGGTTTCAGCCGGGCCACTGGCCCAGTACCCAAGAGGGGGTGCCGGGCTGCCTGTTGGCGGGCTGGCCAAACCTGTGGCCATCACTATCGGGCCGACCTTGGAGTCAGCAGACAATTAAAATGAAATGGAGGTGGCAGCAGCGCGCCCTTCCCTTTAAGCGAGTACGCGCTGCCTAGCCACATACAGCTTCCCGCAGGGGAAGCCGGTCAGTGGCACCGCTCCCACGTGACAATTTCCTTCATGGGACAGAAAGGGGGTCAGCATGTGCCCATAGGCGGCAGTATGGGCGGCGGGGAAACCCGTTCCCGCCGCAATCTAGGACAGGTTGGCCCATCTGTCTGCTGCCTGTTGGCGAGGCCTATCTGCTCCATTACCGCCTCTTGAGGGGGGCAATTTCAGCCCCATAAACTTTATTTTTTTATGCATACTTACTTGTAATTTAATCAGCCCGAACCCAGACAAAACTATTAATAACAGTGGACTATACAACTTTAAAGGGACGTATAATATATATGGCAAAACCTAATCATTTGAATGTAGGCAAATGGCAAAAGGCAAAACCAATGTGCCTTGAAAGAAACACAGCAATTCAACTTCTGATGTTTACTATCTGAATTTCAGAAACACCAAGTAGAATGAAATGTAATTAGTGAGTAAGCACAGCTGTTTCTGTCTGAAATAAATTGAACACTTAATACGCTATAATCGGCAACACAATTGTAAAATGGTTATCACTTTTTGGCTGATATAAGCGACTACCATTTTTAAATGTGGACATTTTAAGTGGTGGGAACTGTATCTAAATGCAAGTACCAATTATTGTAAACTGACTCGAATGTACACTACTGAAGCCAGCTCTGAAATTATAAACCCAGTTTTTCGTTGGTCTATGATTCTGCTACTGGACTACAGGAAATTTCACAATACTCCCGTTGCATGTCCTCTAAGTAAGCCACCTAGTATGTATTGAACTCCACTCACCATCTGCATCACTGGGCATTTCTTTGGGTAAAGGTGCAGAATGTGTTGCTCCCAACCGGTCCAATCCAGTAGAAACAGTAATGCCAATATTATCTATCTCTCTCGGCACAAACCGGGAAATGTCAATGTCGCTGATCTCCCTTGTTTCTTCAACCTAGAATGGAGAGAGTCAGTCAAAAACTCAATGATAGGAAAGCAGCAGCAGTAGCCATTCTGTGCAGCTAGAGTTACCTCTTCATCTTGTTCAAGAGGGTACTGTGTGTCATCTGCTTCTTCGTCGTCAGCACCAATCAAATCAGGTCTGAATTCAAAGACTTCACGACCACTCACCTAGTCATGAAAAAATCAATTCATGATCTCAAGCATTTTTGAAAGTATAAAAAAGCACTGTTTCAGTAAGTGGTAAAATGAGCAAATCTACATACACCAAAAGCTTTGCCAGCATTGAAATCTGCTTTCCTCTTTTCTAAGTCTTGCAGAGCTTTTTCAATTTTCTCATCCCGCTTCCTTTTCTTCCATTCCAAGAAGGTTTCTAGGGTAATTCTGGTTACTTCTGGTCCCAAGGCTGCTCTCTTAAAATTTAGAGATAAAATTACAATAATTTACATTTGCCTATTTAAAAGTTATTTTAATTCTTTGAATAATAAATGCCCTGGACTAGACATGCAGTTAAGGATTCAAGATAATTCAAACCATTAAACTGTACAAAACTCCAACGTATATTGAAGCTATTCTATGGAGTTGTAACAGTCACTTATTGCAGTTCAGCACATTCACCCAGTAGATTTTTTTAATATCTAGTGTCACCATGTGGTTAGAATGCACATTACAAATACAGCTTTGAACAATAAGTTCACAAAGCTTAAACTGTACATAAATCGTAGGATTTGTATTTTCTTTTAGTATTTTAATTTACAATGATGAGTTTGATTAAGCCAAGAACAACCTATTCAGTTTGATTCAATAACAGGATCATCTTCCTACATCTTATATATTTAAGTGTCCTACCACAAATTGAAATCTTAATAGAATCTTTAAAAGAAAAGATCAAAAGTGTTTTTTGTTCATGGGTTATTGACAACACTGGCAAGGCCATATTTATTGCCCATTCCTAATTGCCTTGAGAAGGTGGTGGTAGGCTGCTCCAGCCCGTGTGCTGATGGTGCTCCTAGGATAGTCTTCAATAGAGAATTCCAGAATTTTGATCCAGTGGCAATGCACAAAAGGCAATACATGTCCAAGTCAGAATGCTTTGCGACTGGAGGGGATGGTGTTCCCATGATGTTGCTGTTCTTGTTTACAACAGTACAGGCCTCAGGGAAGGGAGGTGCTATCAAAGTAACCTTGGAGCGTTGCTACAGTGCATTCTGTAGATAGTACATATGGAGCAATAATGCACCAGTAGCAGAGGGTGTTGCATAGCAAGTCTGTTGGCAGCGGTGTCAAACACACTTTGTCTTGGATGGTGTTGGGCTTGTGTTATTCTGGCTGCACCAACGCAGGAGAGTGCGATCACACTTCTAACTTGAGCCTTGTAAATGGGAGGCTCTGAGAGGCCAGAAGGTGAGCCACTTGTAGCAAAGTACCCAGCCTGTGTCCTATCTGTTGATATGGTTGGTCAATGGCAACCCCCGAGATCTTGATGGTGGAACACTCAACAATGGTGGCACCATTGATGGTTCGGAGAGTCTTTGGACTTTTTAATTAAACGAGATGGCCATTACCTGGTATTTACGAGGTGTGAACATCATCAGCCATTTGCCAGTGTTTTGCTGTAGGCCAGATCGCTGTTTCATTATTGAAAGAGTTGTGAGAGAAGCTGAACACTGGAATCATCAAACAGCCCTATTTCCGACTTTATGATTGACAGAAGATTATTGATGAACCAGGTGAAGATGGTTGGACCAAGAACACTGGCCTGAGGAACTTCTGCAGCAAACTGATGTCTTAGGGAATGCAACAATAGGCCTCTGACAACGCATAGCAAGTACTTTAAAATTTCAATAAACTAAATAAAGTATTAGAAATACATTCACTAGGAGGAAGTTGAATTAAAATCCCTACTTCTAGCTGGGCCATATACAATGCTTCTCATACAGAATGGGGAAGACTGCACAAAGATCTAGATCTGTGAAAACAAGATGTCATATGATAAGGTCCAATGTCCCACAAAAACTTGCCAGACTCTGCAACCAGATTGAGATTGTGGTGTCATCATGCTTCATCCTCTCTTTTTCAGGATTAGCCAGAGCTTCAATGATGTAATAAGCCAAGACATCATAGTTCAAGGAAGTGAGTTATTTCAAATAATCCACAACAGGAGTAATTAGGTTGTCATATTTCTGAATCTGTGATATAATATAATATATACCAGACCCAATTTGTATAACACTATTGAGCCTTGGCTCCAAAATTCTTGTTTTTACCAAAATATGAGTATTTAAAAAAGCAACCATAAGTACAGAATAAAAATTACCATTTTGACTGAGGTCCCTCCACAGATTAAAATCCATAGGAAACATCCAAAAGTTAAAAGGTATTTCTTATGCATCAACCTGCACACAAATAAGTGGTCCTCAGTCCAATTTTTCCACAAGCCTAAAAATCTAATGGTGAGATCAAGTAACAGAAAATGTTTTATCTTTACCTCCTTTTCTATTAGGTCTTCTAATGAAATTTCTTCTTTTATTTCTTTCTTCAGGTTTTTCTTCAATACAAAACCTGGTGGCAAGGCATGACGGTACATACAAACGTCTCCTCCTCCAGGACAGACCCAGAACCAGCCGTATTTGTTATTCTCTATGGCTTCAAGGAAATGTCTGCATACCTAACAAGGGAACAAGGCACATGTAGGCTCTACCACACCTTTCTTTACAATTTAACTCATTGTAGACTATCACACTAACCTTTAAAAAAAAACTTGCTATATCAAAGTAGATGACAGTTTCCAATTAATTTTAAGTTGCACATAATCTGTAGCCATTTAAAATGTGATTATTGCTCATTTAGTATGGATAAGCTCTGCCTCCGCTGGAATGAAACTGACTCAACTTGTAGAGGTAGTGGAAGAGACAAAGATTGAGACAAATAAAATCAAATTATTCATGTTTAGTGGAGATGTTTACCATTACTCTTTAGATAAGTGTTTGCAACCCTTAATAAATGAAATCAGTTTTCTTTTTTTCCTCTCCAAAGGATTGATTCCTTGTTGGGAGTATGATTGCCACTGATTATCCTCCAATACCTTGCAAAAAGTAACTATTTATACGAGACTTGGTAGCAAATGTTTGCAGCCAGAGAGACCTTGGGGTGCCACAGCTGAACTTATGCCTCAACCTGTCCCCAGATGTGTATACATACACATTTCCAGAAGGAGTCACTGGACAGCAATCAGGAGCAGAAACTTATACCAATTTTCCTTTCCCCAATCAGGAATGCTGAGGACAAATGTAACATACATGTACTACTACAATTCTTGACAGATACTTGATCAAACACGCGAAAGGAAACAGAAAGCAAAGGAGTGTTCGAGTGTCTGACTAAGATCAGCCAACATAGCAATGACCCGAGATTGAACCCATGACTTTCCTAGTCTGTGTGGTTCAGCAACTCACTGATCGAAGCATCACATCCAATTTTCACAAAGCAAACATACAATAAATATCTCAGCCTCTTCTGCAGGGAGTTTCTGTAGAGGGAGAAAACAAAACTGTGGCGACTTTGAGTGGAGGCTTGGAAGCAGAACAGCTGCCCACTCTGAGCCAGGATATACTTATTTGCCATTGAAGTGGAACAAAATGTTCCAATTTTCAACATGAAGTTTAACAAGCTCAACAGTGTTCAAGTGTACTTACTATTACAGTTTTCTTCTGTTCTGCATCACCATGTTTTTTTGCCACTACTTCTTCCAGTTTTTTCACATCCCAATTATCCATTGTGTCTAAGATGAGAAAGAAAATTTATGAGATCAAATATTAGCAAAAGCTTCTAAAGGGCTTATTTAAAAAATTCAATTGTTGCAGTCAAAATCTTAGCATTGAAATTTAAGTAGCTCATGTTAAGTACAAATTGCACTTAAATGGTGACAGAGCACTGTACAAAACTTGATTTCAGTAAAATGCAGAAAAAGGAAAATATCAAAATACTTTCTCAGCAATTCTATACAGTAAGGGTCAAGAACTACACAACAGCAAGTCATCGCGGAGACAAAAATACCCAAAGTCATAGCCTGCTGCTGCTGAAAGGTGCTGCATAATGAAGAAAAAAAATTTACAAGGGGAATGTGAAGAATTCTTGTCTATTATCTCCCTTAGCATTAATGGAGTCACAGAAGGTATCACATTCAAAATTTTATCCAAAATGAGTACCTTTATTCTAAATAAGAGTACTCAATACCATTAACCTTGAGCGCTTTCGGTTGTTGAAATATTTGAGTCTATAAATCAAGAACCTTTAATTGCTTTCTGTAGCTGATATATAGTATATAATAAATTGATAGTATATGTACATATATAATTTACATACAAACATTAACACAAGCTGTTTGAATAGTTTTATAGGAAAACATGTAACCTGAAGTGTGTTTTAACACAGTAACACATCAAGGGGATTAGATGCTGTCATAACAGAGCAAAGCTTGAGAGTTCAAATATAACTTAATTCCCATGACATTACTACCTTTGAACGTGCTCCAAAGTTTGTACAGTTCATAGAACCTTGAATCATTGTCATTTTTGTTCTATTGTTCGTGTATATCTTGGACACCAAAATGTAGTTTCCACAATTGAATTCTGATTTAATAAGTAGCATTATGTACCATACGATTTGAGAGTTATTGATGGAAATTAATTTTACAGTCTAATACAACAGAACACTTATAGCCATATACACATAATGTGAAAGCTCTGGAATTCCCTCCCTAAACCTCTCTGCCTTTCTACCTCTCTTTCCTTCTTTAAGACTCTTATTAAAACCTCTCTTTGACCAAGTTCTAAAATCTCCTTATGTGGCTCGGTCTCAATCCTGTGACACGCCTTGGGACATTTTACTATGTTAAAGGCGCTATATATAAATGCAAGTTGTTGTTATTTAATACTGGAGTGCATTATATCTCGCAGGTTGGAGGGGCCACGATGTCCCAGGCCCGCCGCTCCAGCTCTTTTATAGCCTGACCTGCGGAGCTGTTCTCGTTTTGGAGTGTGGGCAGGAACATCGGCGGGGCTCAGGTATAGAGGAGTGGGAAGGTCGGGGCAGATGAGTGGCGAGAGTTTGTGGCGTAGATGCAGTGAATGTTTGTGGCGGAGGAGAGGCGAGAGATTGTGGTGGAGGAGGCGAAGCAAATGTTTGGCAGAGGAGCGGCAAGAGATCGTGGCGGAGATGCGGTGAATGTTTGTGTCGGAGAAGCAGCGAAAGATTGTGGCGGAGGTGCGGCAAATGAGGGTACGGGGCCCAGAAGAGCCGAGGGCCCAGAGCCAGCCCACACGCAATAGGTCCGTGCAACAGAGCAGGGTCTCCAGTCGTCCTGGTTAACCCTTGCCACTAGATAAAGGCCTAGCTCTGTCAAGCCCGTGTGGTGGCTGGTGTGCAACAGTCATCTTCCACCCCCTCAATTGGAGTTCAGGACTGGAACATTGGGTCCTTCATTGAAACACCTGTGAACTTGTGGAAGCAAGTCATCCTCGTTCGAGGGACCGCCTATGATGATGAATGTGGACAATACAATACAACTTGCTAAATAAGATTTAAAATATTAATATATTAGTGCATTACAGTATATTATCAAAGGTCTTTCTAATTATGTTGTTAATTATGAGGAATTGCTAGAAGAAAGCACTATTCCTGGTGCTGCAAATTACATAAGCTGTGTGTGTAAATTGCTTTATTGCTGTACAGGAATATTAGTGTTTGGAGATTTTCTGTACAAAATGTTGCTTCTTTTAATTATATTCTTAAAGTTTGGGGAGAGGTGATGAAAAAGAACAAAAGGAAAGTTATTTACAGAACCTAGTGCACATGCTAATCATGACATGCCAGCCAACATTTCTCCCTCAATCAACAGCACAAGATAGATTAAACTGGTCATGCATTTCACTGTTGTTTATGGCATCTTGCAGTGCACAAAATGTCCACTACATTTGCCTACATAGTAACAGTAACTGCACTTCAAAACAATTCACTGTACATGAAACACATAATTCATAATTTCAATTTAAGATTCCAGTTAGTATTAAATCAAGGTATAGAGATATGCAGAGGATAACTTTTTTTTAAAAAAAAGAATGAGGATTGCCACCAAACAACAAAAGGAATCTTGAAAAATACTCTAACACAATATGCTTGAAACTCTCCTAACAGTGCCAACTTCTTGCTTGGGATAGCCTTTATTTCTTACGATAGAAGAAACTGTCCTTGCCAGCTGGTAATGCACAATACACCATATTTCACAAGATAGTGCTGGATAAAGGTAGCCCTATACCCCATTCCAAATCCTAACCCTACCATAAAATGGTATTTACTTATTTCTAATAAACATAAGCCGTGTCTTATCCTCAACTTGCTAATAAGCTGCTGTTGGTTTGGTGAAGCTTCATCTATAGAACAGAGTTCAGTAGATTTTATTTAATAATTCAATTACAGTTCACTCTTAATTCAAAGTTTGTTTCTTTCAAATGATCTTAATTCAATCTGAGCAAAAAGCACTTCATCGGCTGTTTTATTTAAATTTAATGGATAATTTGAATTTGAGAGTGAAATGCGACCTTAAAATCCACAGTAGACTGCACTGCTATCATCTTTACCAGAACATACATTGCATTTCAGAAAGATAATATGGGAATTCCGTTAGCCATTGTCAATCCAATCCCCATTCATGTTCAAAGACCTGAAGCACACTGAACGCTAAAATACAGCAGGCTCAGGCGAACACATTTCCCACAATATTTAAAATTGAATAGTCATTAGAGACGTGCGGCTAGAGAAAAACTAGGAAGGGCAAATATATTGCACTCCTTAACTTCAGCTGTGATGAGGGCTGTGCTTTTACAAATTTTGTGTTCCTAAAATGCAAGTCTGCCTTTTATTTGAACTTTTTGAATTCACATTATGCAGTCATTAGAGTGGGAAGGCTTCACTTCCACATGAAAAGTCTTCCTCATTTGGTTTCAACATCTGTTACATATTCTGCTGGAATTTTCAAGTGCTTCATACCATGAATTGTATTTAATGAATTGTGCGTGAAATATATTGGTGGAGGGGTGCACTGGGAAAAAAAAGAAAGAGAAATTATTCTAGAAGGAAAGTATAATAAAAAAAGTGCTACGTCCATTTGGTGCCTAAGTGCATGTAATGTGTAAAATTGAAGATGGAGGACATGAGCAACAAATGACATAGCTGGCTGTGGGAAATGCCCTAAACCTAATTCTTTGTCTTCATATTTGTGTGTTGCACGGTCAACTCATTTGTAAAAATTGCTTAATACAGATCAACTTAATACAGCAGACCAATTTATGCTCTTTTGTCAATGGAAAAAGCAAAGCAGGAAAGATTTTTCATTACTTTGTACAACTAAAACCATAGTATTATTACATATGGATATTAGCCCCAACAATTCTTGATGCTATTTGGTCAATGGGCATGCAGGCACAGACGAGTAAGTGTACACTGAGTAGCTGTAGGATTGTAGAGACACAAGAGTTATCCTACTGAACCCATTTTCTATAGTTGAGAAAAAAGCTAGAGGACAAGTTTTTTTTATTATTACTTGATACATTCAGACATGGAGATAAGTCGGTTTGTTGCTGAACTGAAAGTCTACAGCAACTTGTATTTATATAGCATCTTTAATGTAGTAAAACATCCCAAGACGCTTCACAGATGTGTTATAAGACAAAATTTGACACCGAGCCACAGACGAAGAAATTACGGCAGATGGCCAAAAGCTTGGTCAAACAGGTAGGTTTTAAGGAGCATCTTAAAGGAGGAACGAGAAGTAGAGGGTTTTCGGGAGAGTTCCAGAGCTTAGGGCTGAGGCAGCTGAAGGCACGGCCACTGATGGTTGTGAGATTATAATCTGGGATGCTCAAAAGAGCAGAATTTTAGTGCAGATATCTCGGGGGGGGGGTTGGGTTGTGAAGCTGAAGGAGATTAGAGATAGGGAGGGGCGAGGCCATGGACGGATTGTAAAAAAAGGATGAGAATTTTGAAATCCAGGCTTTGCTTAACCAGGAGCCAATGTAGGTCAGCGAGCATGGGGTGATGGGTGAGTGATACTTGGTGAGAGTTAGGACACAGGCAGGTGAGTTTTAGATGACCTCAAGTTTACGTAGGGTAGAATGTAGGAGGCCAGCCAGGAGTGCATCGGAGTAGTCAAGTCTAGAGGTAAAGGCATGGATGAAGATTTCAGCAGAAGATTAGCTGAGGCAGGAATGGAGATGCGTGACATTACAGGAGGTGGAAACAGGCCGTTTTAGTGGTTCAGCCTCATACAGATGCTAGGGAGAGGGGTGAAGTCAGTGGCTAGGGAATGGAGTTTGTGGTGGGGACCAAAGACAATGGCTTCGGTCTTCCTAATATTTAATTGGAGAAAATTTCTGCTCATCCAGTACTAGATTGCAGACAAGCAGTCTGACAATTTAGAGATCATAGACAGGCCGAGAGAAGTGGTGGTGAGGTAGAGCTGGGTGTCATCAGCATACATGTGGAAACTGATGCCGTGTTTTTGGATGATGTCGCCAAGGGGCAGCATATAGATGAGAAATAGGAGGGGACCAAGGATAGATCCTTGGGGGACATCAAAGATAATGATGCGGGAGTGGGAAGAGAAACCATTGTAGGTGATTTTCTGGCTATGATTAGATAGAAAAGAATGAACCAGGTGAGTGCAGTCCCACGCAGCTGGATGACGGTGGAGGGGCATTGAAGAAGGATAGAGTGGTCAACTGTGCCAAAGTCTGCAGACAGGTCGAGAAGAGCGAGGAGGGATAGTTTACCATTGCCACAGTCACAAAGGATGTCATTTGTGACTTTGTATATAAAAGTTGGCATATATCTTTATAACAGTTAAATACATTTACAGTATGGCAAAGAAGCCTTACACAGAAACACGAGAACAGTAAGCATGCTCAGAGGGTAAATGAGAACTCTACATGAAGGTGTAATAAATAGATACAAATTACTCAGCATAATGTTTGTCCCATAAATTAATTCCTGAATTATGTTTAAATAAATTACAACCAGGCATACAACTATCTCACTAGCATTTTATTTTAAACAAGGTGCATAAGGGAATGAATTGAGGCAAGTTTAAATGAAACATATGATAATAAATTTAAATAAGATCTGTGCTTTGTCAACATACCCTTTTCAAGCTCTTCATCTCTGGCATCTACATAAATACTGCGCTTTTCACTCTTTCTTTCCAGGGTCAGGTCATGTGAAAACTTGCATTTGTCACCTTTGGTACATTGACCTTGTTTGAAAAAGCACAGACCACAGATTTGGGATCTGCTCCTAGAAGGAAAAGCAAACACAAGTCACAATTTGCGATCATAACTGCCACCCTCACTTGGACTTTTATAAAAAAATGACTTTTTTCTCTGCCCGTAATATAAATATTGGTATGACCGCATCAGCAACATCACTGGGGATTTGAGACCAAACACAAGGGGCCCAAGTTTCCACATGATTCGCGCCTGATTTTTAGGAGCAACTGGTGGAGAACGGACTATTTTAGAAATCGCAATTCTCCATATTTTTTTTTCTGCAGTTCTAGTCAGGTAGAACAGTTCTAGTTTAGAACAGAATTTTTTCTTCAAAAGGGGGTGGGTCCGGCCACTGACGCCTGATTTGAAAGTTTCCACAGTGAAAATGTACTCCAAACTAAAGTAGAATGGAGCCAGTGAAGATTTTTGTAGAACTGAAAAAACCTGTTCTACACATTAAAAAAATCAGGCGCAGGTTACAAATTAGGCGTCCAGAACGAGGTGGGGGAAGGGAACTCATTAAATTCGACAATAATCCTTATTTATACTTCTACAAATAAATCCAACCTGAATAAACATTTATAAGCCAAGAAAAGATTAAAATAAACCATCTTCCTACCTGTGTGAAAGTGCTTCAGCCAGGGAGAATTCTGCAGCTGTTCGTGCCGCTAAGCGGGAGGGGGGAGAGAGAGGGAGGGAGAGAGAGAGAGAGGGAGAGAGAGAGAGAGAGAGGGAGAGGGAGAGGGGGAGAGAGAGAGAGAGGGGGAGGGAGGGAGGGAGGGAGGGAGGGAGGGAGGGAGGGAGAGAGAGAGAGGAGAGAGAGGGGGAGGGAGGGGAGAGAGAGGGGAGGGAGGAGGAGAGAGGGGGAGGAGGGAG